>NC_053156.1:127265931-127565931 GCF_016835505.1 Polypterus senegalus | reverse complement strand
AAAACAAAGACAAAAAATGGCAATATGGTGACATCACCACAATAATGATAGCAATATTTAAAAAAAAATAGACAATTAATAGTTTTCTGGAAACTAAACAAAACAAGTCAAAATGGCTCTAACTTAGAGTTGAACTCTTGGGACGCTTCATCTTCAAGGCCAATTGACCGGATTGCCATGGGGAGGTTAGGTTTTGGTATAACCATCCTCATGATTATACTGTATCAATTAAAGAAGTAATCAGGTCTTCTTGACATCAAACTAATCAAGATGACAGGATCATAGAACCACAGTTATACATTCCATGTTCTATGTCACTAAACTCTAGCCATCTTCGTTAGCTATTAAATATCAAGTGGAAAGAAATAATAAGCAATGAGGAGATTAAAAGACAAACAGAAAAATCACCTCTATCAGCACTCATCAGATATCGCTGACTCTTCTGTCATGGATTTGAGAAGAATGTGGGGCCATCTCTCTGAAACTTGAAGTTGAATTAGAAATTAACCTTTCAATGTGATCCTGATCCAAAGCACACTAGCAAATCTATCAAGATCAAGAAATGTCAGTGAAGAATTGGAGAGTTATGGACTGGCCTAGTCAAAGCTCTGATTGGAATCCCATATAATTATTGTAGTGGGATTTGAAATGGGCAGTACATGCAAGAGAACCTACAAACATCTTGGAAGTGAAGGAATTTTGCATGGAGGAGTGCTCAGATATTTCATAGGCTCAACATCAGAGACGGGTGGACAGTTAGGCAAAACACCTACAAAACGTCATTATTGCTACATGGAGCAACAACAGCTTCTAATGCCAAAGGTGTACTTACTTTTTCCCCAGTATACCATTACATTTCTGGATAATTTTTTTGATTAAATTATTGAAAAGCAATTTGTTCTTGTGTTTTTAATCAAGTTTATCACCTTTATCTGTAGGTACTGTTTGTGTGATGATATACAGTTTGCCTGCTTAAATTTGTTGAAAAACTCAGCAGTACTTATATGGCAATTTTAATGTCAGGTCTTCTGTATACAATACAGTTTCTTTTTCTCCTTTTCCTTTGAGGTGCTTTTGGTTTATACTATTTTTGTGTGCTGTTCTTCTTGCTGTAGCCACTGCAGTTTCCTGTATTCTTCAAGTCTCATCATTTATAAAACTGGTCTTTAAGTGGCTGCAGTCTGCTGAGAAACTGAAGTTTCATACTTAAAACCAGATATTAGAAGATATTCCAATTTACATCTCTTTTTAAGTTTATTAAGTTTCCCAGTTCACTGCCACAGCCATGTTAAATTAATCTAGCAGTGAAAGCAAATGTGCAACTAATTAAGAAAAACATATGTGAGTATGTTCTTATGGTTTGATCCTCTATATTGCAGGCTGAAAAAGCGGAAAAAGATAATGAAGAAGAGCCAAAAGACGAAGAAGATGATTGGGAGGGGGAGGAGGAGGAGGAGGAGATAGATGACATGAATGAGATTGAAGAAGCCCTGCAGGATGAGTTTCCTCCTGAGGAAGAGGAAGAGGAAGAAGATGAGCTGGAAGCTGATGCAGCTGATCGCATTGAAACAAACATGACAGAGCGATTTGAGAAAGAAATCAGCAACATTGAGTCTATCCAGGTACTTTCATCCTCAAAGAATATAATGTCAGGGTGACTCCATTTTGCTGTGTACCATATGACTAAAGAGTATATTTGTTGTCATAGAATACCATGCAATACATCACAATTGCAGTTTGATTAAATTACGTGGGACTAGTATGGGCTGTAAATTGCAAATATTAAAGGTTGCAAAAATGGCTTTCAGAGGAACGTGGTGGCACATTGGGTAGCACAGCTGCCTCAAGGATCCAGCATCTTAGATTCAAACCCTGCTTGCACAGGTTTCCTTCCATTTACTCCAGCTCTCTTTACAGACATACAGCTAATGTCATTTAGTCATTTCAAAAGGGCCTTCTGTTTTGGTAGACTCTACTCTGGACTGGCTTCCTATCCAGGACTGTTTCCTACTTTGTGTTCAAGGCTGCTGGAATAGTTTCTATCACTGCACAAACAAACCCTGAACTTGATTAAGCAGGTCTGAGATAAAATGAAATGATGACCTACAGGATTAAGTTCTGTGAAGTTTGTATTTTTGATACATTAATTTTAACATCATTACATAATTTAAAAAATATATATTGGGTTACAATTAACTTAATGCCTACAGTATTTTTTACAATGTACAGTGTTTTGTGTTTTGCTTTTATGAAGAATAGTAAGTATTTTCTGTATGTAACAGACATGTATTCATTTAGCCCATTTATAAAAGGAGGCCTCATAGATCCAGCATCTTGAGTTCATTTCATGTGCCTGGTCAGTCTTTTTTGGAGTTTAAATGTTCATTCCAGGTCTCGGTTACTCTGTTTTTTTCTCCCACAATCCCAAGATATGTGCATGTTAGTTTACTTTTTGACTCATAATTGCCCCAGTGTTCATGTGAATGTGAGTGTACACTGAATGGGATGTGCAAGTTAGAAAGTTAATGTTTAGTTAGACAATAATCTATAAGTTATGTTACCTTGTATAATACATGCAGTATTTCAATATTTGTTCATTCATATTTACAATATACATTTGTCTTTTTTTCTAGGAAATTCTTTCTGAGTATCATATTTCATACGCCTCTATCAATGCAGGAAGGATGCCTCATGTTGTACGTTACCAGTTACTTACACGACTGAAGTCCTTTGTAGAGCACAGAGAGGCTCTTTTTGAAAAATGTAAACCAGTCGGCTATAATTTAGCTCGCAAACTGATCCAGCATTTATTTAAATTTCCTAGTGCTTTTGGATCCTGGGATCCTGTGAAGGTAAGATTTTACACGCTTAACATAAAGTAAATGGTATTGTGTTCCAATTGATGGTTATGATTAGAATATTTGGTTATTTTTATTTTCTTTTGCAGCTGCGTGAAGGAGATGTTATTCAGCCCGTGCTGGGTCCAAAAAACCCTAGCTATCCTGTAATATATCGCCAGTTTGTTTATTTTTTGTCGTCTAAGCAGAACAGGGAGAAATTTATGATGAATCCACTTAAGTATATCCGTCAGCCAAGACCCAAACCATCAGTTCCCATTAAAATAGCCATTGTCGGACCACCAAAATCTGGAAAGAGCACAGGTACTATAGAAATGACTTGACTGCTAACCTCATGTGCCATTTGTACGTATTTGTTTTGGTTTTGTGTGTAGTGTGATGGGAAGCCTGGAACACAAATTAAAAAACAGAGAAAACAAAGGCACAGGAAGGAAATTCCGGACCCTGAGAAAAAGGAAAACACAGATAGGGCATACATCCATCAATGGGGATAAATAAAAGTGTGACCTGGGGGGGAATCTATTAGAAAACAAGTGACACAACAAGTGACAGGTCACTCCTTGAAGGCAAGGCTACAGAAGGTTGGGCAAACTCATTTTATCTAATTCACTTTCAAGAGGGACCAGAGTCTATTCTGGCAGCATTGTGCACAAGGCAGGAACCAGTTACATGACATGACTTCTCAGTATGTAACACACACACCAACACTCAGGCCAAAACATTTTAGAGTGATTAATTAACCTAATATGTGGGTGTTTGGGATGTAGGAGGAAAACTGCAATACCTGAAGAAACCAGAAAAAGAGAAAATATGCAGAGACACGCAAATTGTTAGGATGAAAATATCTGGAACTGTGCAGTCTACGTAATGCCATGCAAAGAAAAGCAAAATAACAAATTTGACCCACTTAGATGAGAATAGCCTAAAATTAAGGAGTTTATTTTTGATGAAATAAAAATATTTTCTTACTATTTTAAGGGTTCCATTTGACAGTCAACTGCAAATTTGTTCTTCTATCAACTAAGAACATCAGCGTTAATATTTGCTTGCATACATTTTAAAACAACACTGCTGAATGAAGTGACACAGATGAAATGAGGAATCCCCAACATAACTTTATGTTGTTTTTATTGAATTTTTAGAAACAGAATAGAATGATTACAAACAACTTGCTTCTACAGTCAGTTCTAATGAAATCTTTTTCTCACTTACAGTTGCCAGAATGTTTGAACGAGAGCTCGGGTTGGAACGGCTGTCTATTGGGGACTGTGTACGTCTAGTGCTATCTACTCAGAGTCACACGGAACTAGCCAATCAGATAAACACACAACTGCTCAAAGGGGGCACTGTTCCTGAAGAGCTTGCTGTTCATTGCCTGGAAGTGGCCTTTATGAACCTCGTCTGCAACACAAGAGGGTATTGACTTTATTTTATATATCATCTGGCCACAATGAGATTCCAATGCAATCAGTTTCATAGAAGATATTAAATCATATATTTAATGTAACTACTGTTAAAGATGAGCCAGTTGATCACCATGTGGTTACAGCAGTCCTATAAACATTGTATAAAGGAAATTGAGTAAGTGCTTATGCTAATGAAGGGGATTGCACTCAAGTGGTGTGCTGCCTTTTTAAAAATACATTTTCATGAGACTGATTGTAGCCAGTAACCTAGTGACGACATGATTATGGTGACACCTAACTAACAAAGAGTGCAAACAACAACTGTCCCGTAAGATATAGTGTAGTTCAGGAGCATATGGAAGCCACTGAAAGACATGGTGTTTCCAACAATATGTGTGTTATGGTTTAATATTGCAATCAAGCAGTATGATGAATAAAAATGAAACACTTGGACTCATCTCCATTCACAGTAAAAATAATACAAATAATGTTCAATTATTAAATAGTAATTAACTAATCTTGATGTATATGTTTAAAAAAGGGCAGTTTAGTTGATTTTAACATCTCTTATTATATTTCAGGAATAAAACTCTTGTCCAGACTCATGCCATTTCTTCACCAGTTTAATATCATTTTTGTTAAATATTTACCAAAAATTGTACTAATACAACTTGTATATCCAATAACTTATTTCTTGCTTCATGAAAAACACTTTGTAAATGTTGCTTCCCCTTTTTGGTTCTACAGATATAATCAGAGCTTAAAAAATTAATGGCAGCACACTGCTGTTCCAATAAAAAATTTGTTTCCAAAATCTAAAAGTAAAAAACCCTTGCTTCATTGCTTTTGAGATAATGTGTTTGAATCTTTATTGATCCAAGCCCATAATGCTGTTAAATTTTAAATATAAATACTTATTAAATAATAAAGTTTCAAAACATTCCTTGGACAACAGTTCATTCTTATACTTGTAAAGAATTTTTATGATGGATTCTGTAATTTATAATTTTCTTTCAATTTTACAGTGCCAGTACTGTACATATCACTTAACTTCTTGGCACCAGTATGATATACATATGGTTAAATTCTTGTTAAATTTGAAATCAACATTGCATCAACTTCATTTAGTGGTTCAGTGACTCTACACCAAGCTGTCCAACATGTCTTCCATTAGTGACAATCTTGGATTCTGTCATGGGGAGAAAAAAAGCAGACATACAATTTTTTCTGTAAAGATATAAAGGAGGACCATTGAGCAAAATGTTGGCCTGTGTTTGAAAGATGCATCATCAGAAAAAAAATCTACATAACATATCCAGATTCATCAAAAAGAAAATATTTAAGTGCTACTTATGGTGGAAGGTACAGTGGTGCTGCTGTCTCGCAGTAAGGAGACCAGGGTACACATCCTGGGTCCTCTCTGCATGGAGTTTGCATGTTCTCCCTGTGTCTGCATGGGGTTACTCCAGGTGTTTCAGTTTCCCCCCCCGACAGTCCAAAGGCATGCAAGTTAGGTGGATTGGCAAACCTAAATTGGCCCTAGTGTGTGGTTGGTGTGTGTAAATGTGTTTACTCTGCAATAGACAGGCACCCTGTCCAGGGTTTGTGCCTTATGCTATCTGGGACAGGCCCCAGCAGACCCTTGCGACCCTGCTCAGGACTAACCAGGTTAGAAAATGACTGACTGGCCGTTACTTATGGTGGCCGCTGGGAAAGCCAAAAAGAAAAAATCAAAACATAAAATGAAAAATTGAGTATGTATAACAAAAAAAGAGGCAAGAAATACATATCTAAAAATGGGTGCACCAATTTGACATCAAAAGATGATTGAGTAAAATTTTAAGATAAGGTAAATGAAATGAGCATAAATTATGAAAAACTATTATTGCATTAAATACACATAAAAATAGGTGCTCAAAGCTCAAAATGGAAAGACAATTAACAATGCTAATATCATCTTGTAAATGGAAATGGCGTTCTATCTCTGGATGAATAGGAGCCCTTTTAACACATGCAGGTTATCCCTGGAATTTACCAGCACAATGCCTTCTCAGAGGTGTGTACACAAAACAGCAGTCAAGGACACTGAGAAAATCAAGCCATCACTGTCTAGAATCTACCAGCACATGTAACTGTGTGTACTCCATATGACAGCTGCTGTTTCTTGTTAGCTCAAAGAACACTAGACACTCATGCAGTGGTGACAAGGTGGTGGAGTCCAGATGACAACCACATGATGCCACTGCTATCTCACACACATGTGCAGAGTAGTCAGGTAAAATCTCAGGCCAAAATCATTAGATCAGAATAAATAAACTGATCTGTTGCATTTTTTCATTATCTATCATTTATTGGTAAAAGTGACTAAAAGGCATGTGAAGTTTTGCTCACCTTGCAGTTCCAGCTGACTGTTCTCTAATTCTTGTGCATGTGATAAATAAGTTTACATTTAAAGAGCATGTTTTAACTTAAATAAGTTTACATTTAAAGAGCATGTTTTAACTATTTATTAGGTTCTATTTATCTTTGGTTTAATAGTTGAAAGCATTCAGTGTCAAACATTTATAATACTATACATGCTGATATACCTATAATGGAGATAAAACAGGAAGGGGGGAATACTCATTCATGTCACTGTAAATTTTAATAAATATTGAGATTTTATATTTATTTTTGCATGTTTACATCTGTCTGTATACTCAGATATGTGCTTGATGGTTATCCTATGACAAAAAAGCAAGCAGATCTCTTGGAAGACCGCTGTATAATACCTGTACAAATTATAGAGCTAAACATCAACACCAAGGAGGTTTTAAAACGAGGACTAATGGAAAAGTTGAACACTGAAAGGTAAATAATAATGACATTCCTCTCAAACAATACATTTGAAAAGTAGCACTTTTAAGTTTTGCATAGCACCTCACATTTTACTGTTTATGGGTGAGGGGGTGTCTAGGTGAGTGTAATCTTTGGAGTTCTACCTGTTAACAAGTTACCAGGTAGAAAGACTTGATATAGTTGACTGAAACAGGAGCCACACCATGTTGGTGAATTAGTTTGACTGAAGCTACAGTAATTCAGTAATAAAGTGTAGTGTAACTGGTGTGTTTTATGTGTTTTTGTGTGGCTTGTTCTTAAACCATGGCATTGTTTGAGTTGTATAGAAGGTCTATAAAAACAAAAAACAGAACTGTGGTGTATGTAATATAAAAATATGCTCTGTAACTAATTTGCCTTTCTTTCTTTTTAGCCCCTTTCCAAAACATGACAGTCCGCAAATTCTCACCATCAGAAATTCCTGCTACAAACGAGAAATTGATATTATCAAAAGGTATTACCAGGAGCAGTTCCAGAACTGGGTGACTATTGATGGAGAGAAGAGCAAGTGGTGGGTGTGGGAGAAAGCACTGGAAGAGGCAAGGACAAGTGTGATTTACATTCAGACATACCTAGAACGGATCAGACAAGGTAAATATGCTCATGGAATACTTAAAATTCCCCTCCAGTATTTTCATTTTCCTAAATGTTAAATAAAGTGATAAATCAGTTGATTTTTTGCAATCTATCTGATAGGATTTTAGCAGTATCTGGTGAGATGTCCCTTTTAAATGCTCCATTTATTTTCTTCTTCATATTTTTCAATTTCTGACAACTACTTACCTTCATTTTTTGTACATTTTATTTTGTGTTTATAAAGTAAATTCCCCCAGTGAAAGTTTTATTTATTTACTTTAGCTTGCTCCCTCATCTTAAAATGTTCAGATAAGGTTGATTTCCAACTCTAAATTGGTGACATTTGAAGAAAGTAAGTGAAGATAAACTTTTATGGGTTGGTGCCACATGCAAGGTTTCTTCCTGCATTGCCCATAACATTATTATGACAGCTTTTGGTCTCCTTTGATTCTGTTTTAGAATAAATAGATATGGAAAATGACTGAATAAAATAATTCAGATTCTCCAAATTCTGTGAGCTTAAGTTCAATAATACAAAATGAAACCCAATTTCATTTGGCCTAGGACTAAGATTCTTGCAACATCCTATTTCACTAAATTCATATTTCTTTCAGGGAAATCTGCCTGTATTGATCGCTTGTGTATAACACCCAAAGAATTAAAATCGCGCTTGGGAGAATTTCTTTACTATTGTCCTGTCAGTCTTGCACTTGACAAAGAACTAGTGGACTGCTCTGTGTCACCATCTTTAGAATGTGCTGCTGAATTTCGTGGTCATTATTACAAAATGGCTTCTAAAGAGTATTTACAAGTGAGTATATAACAAGTCATTTCAAGTTTGAAATAAAATATGTATTTCCTATGTCAGCAAAAATACACTTCTTACAATGAACATTTTTACTTTTAGAGATTTTTAGAAACTCCAGAGAAATTTGTTCCACCATTAGCACCTTATCCCCTTCCTCCCATGGATATGTTGCCAAAAAGACTAACAACAGCAGCAGTAAAAGCAATGTTTCCAAGACAGGCTGAAATGATGGGATTCTGTCCAGTAACATTCCTGGATGGAAATCTAAGGTAAAAGTAAAGATTAACTTTAAGGAAATAACATTTATTACTTGACATGAACCTATGTTTCATCTGACTACTGGGAATAACTGCAAAAGCATTAAATGTTAATTGGCTGGTAGAGTTTCATACATTAATTTATTTACTTTACTTCTAATTAGTAAATTAGTTAAAGGCATCTACAAATGTTTCTATGAAATATTATCAAATACAATTTGTTCACATATACAGTTGTGAGAAAAAGTTTGTAAATCTTTTGGAATTTTCTGGAACCCTACATGAATTGGTTCTTAAAGTTATATGATCCTGGTAATAATCTATAAAGACTGTATGATTAAGAAAACAGCACACACAAAATGTACACACTTTTAAATCTTTATTGAATAACACATTGTTTAAATATTCAAGATCAAGGACAGAAAACTATGTGAAACTGTACAGATTAGATTAGATTAGATTGGATAAACTTTATTAATCCCATGGGGAAATTCAGATGCATACAGCAGCAGAAACATAAAAAACAAGGATACAGATTCACAGGACAGATAATACAAAGTAAATAAATAAATAAAAATAAACTTAACAAGTACTTCGGAAGGAAACATTAAATTGCCTAATAGAAGTGAGTAGAATAGACCCCCAGAGGCACTTCTTAGCACACAGTGGTAGAATAAGCCTGTGGCTAAAACTGCTCCAAGAGAGCACCTCCTAGAGGGAATGTAAGGGATTTTTTATAATGGCATCCAATTTGGCCACCATCCTCTTTTCCAAAACAGTTTCCAGTGTGTTCACCCTGTGATGAAGCAGGCAATTCTGATAAGGTTGTTCAGGCATTGCGCATCTTTTGAGCTCAGGTTGCTTTCTCAGGAGAACTGCAGCACAGAACACTATACGGGCCACAATGGACTGGTAGAACATTTCCAGCAGCTTGCTGCACACATCAAAAGACACAAGTCTCCTCAGGAAATACAGTCTGCTCTGGCCCTTCTTGTGCAGCGCCACTGTGTTGTCAGACCATTCCAGCTTGTTGTTTATGTGAACCCCCAGGTACTTGTAGCTCTGCACCACTTTCATGTCTTGCCTCCTAAGTGGTTACTGGTCTCAGAGGCTTCTACCACCAGCTCTTTTGTCTTGCTGATGTTGAGGTGCAGGTTGTTGTCCGTGCACCACAAGACAGACTCCTCCACAACCTTCCTGTACACTGACTCTCCATTAATGAGGCCTATAATGGACGAGTCATCTGAAAATTTCTATAGATGGCAAGCACCAGTGTTGTGCTGGAAGTCTGTTGTGTAGAGGGTAAACAGGAAGGGAAACAGGACAGTTCCCTGAGGTTCTCCAGTATTACACACTACCATTTCTGATACACAGTCCCTGAGCCTTACAAATTACTGTCTGTTGTCAGGTAGCCAATGATCCAGAAGACTGTGAGGGCATCAGGATTCAAATCCTTGAGCTTTTTCCCTGATCAATAAGGCAGAATGGTGTTAAAAGCACTGGAAAAGTCAAACATTATCCTGACTGTGGTACTGAGTTTGTCCAAGTGTGAGTATGTTCTTTGGATCATCCGGAAAGTATTCACAGCGCATCACTTTTTCCACATTTTGTTATGTTACAGCCTTATTCCAAAATGGATTAAATTAATTTTTTTCCTCAGAATTCTATACACAACACATCATAATGACAACTTGAAAAAGTTTACTTGAGGTTTTTGCAACTTTATTAAAAATAAAAAAACTGAGAAATCACATGTACATAAGTATTCACAGCCTTTGCTCACTACTTTGTCGATGCACCTTTGGCAGCAATTACAGCCTCAAGTCTTTTTGAATATGATGCCACAAGCTTGGCACACCTATCCTTGGCCAGTTTTGCCCATTCCTCTTTGCAGCACCTCTCAAGCTCCATCAGGTTGGATGGGAAGCATCGGTGCACAGCCATTTTACGATCTCTCCAGAGATGTTTAAACGGATTCAAGTCTGGGCTCTGGCTGGGCCACTCAAGGACATTCACAGAGTTGTCCTGAAGCCACTCCTTTGATATCATGGCTGTGTGCTTAGGGTCGTTGTCCTGCTGAAAGATGAACTGTCACCCCAGTCTGAGGTCAAAAGCACTCTGGAGCAGGTTTTCATCCAGGATGACTCTGTACATTGTTGCAGTCATCTTTCCCTTTATCCTGACTAGTCTCCCAGTTCCTGCCGCTGAAAAACATCCCCACAGCATGGTGCTGCCACCACCATGCTTCACTGTAGGGATGGTATTGGCCTGGTGATGAGCGGTGCCTGGTTTCCTCCAAACGTGACACCTTGCATTCACCCCAAAGAGTTCAATCTTTGTCTCATCAGACCAAAGAATTTTGTTTCTCATGGTCTGAGAGTACTTCAGGTGCCTTTTGGCAAACTCCAGGAGGGCTGCCATGTGCCTTTTACTAAGGAGTGGCTTCCATCTGGCCACTCTACCATACAGGCCTGATTGGTGGATTACTGCAGAGATGGTTGTCTTTCTGGAAGGTTCTCCTCTCTCCGCAGAGGACCTCTGGAGCTCTGACAGAGTGACCATCGGGCTCTTGGTCACCTCCCTGACTAAGGCCCTTCGATCAGTTTAGATGGCTGGCCAGCTCTAGGCATAGTCCTGGTGGCTTTGAACTTCTTTCACTTATGGATGATGGAGGCCACTGTGCTCATTGGGACCTTTAAAACAGCAGAAATTTTTCTGTAACCTTCCCCAGATTTGTGCCTCGAGACAATCCTGTCTCAGAGGTCTACAGACAATTCCTTTGACTTCATGCTTAGTTTGTGCTCTGACATGTACTGACAACTGTGGGACCTTATATAGACAGGTGTGTGCCTTTCCAAATCATGTCCAATCAACTGAATTTACCACAGGTGGACTCCAATTAAGCTGCAGAAACATATCAAGGATGATCAGGGGAAATAGGATACACCTGAGCTCAATTTTGAGCTTCATGGCAAAGGCTGTGAATACTTATGTACATGTGCTTTCTGAATTTTTTTATTTTTAATAAATTTGCAAAAATCTCAAGAAAACTTTTTTCATGTTGTCATTATGGGGTGTTGTGTGTAGAATTCTGAGGAAAAAATGAATTTAATACATTTTGGAATAAGGCTATAACATAACAAAATGTGGAAAAAGAGATGCGCTGTGAATACTTTCCGGATGCACTGTAAAGGATATAATTCTGCACACACATATGTGTCTGAAACCAGGGGTCTTAGCTGTTTTAGGACCAGCCTTTCATATGTCTTCATGATGTCTGAAGTAACAGCAACTGGTATGAAGTCCCTGTGATCACTGGAATGCCCTTTCTTTGGCACTGGAACCACACAGGGTGTTTTCAGCAGCTGGGAAACCTTCTGCAGATTCAGGGAAAGAGAGAACAGGTGTTGTAGGACTCCACAGAGCTGGCTAGCACATGTTTTCATCACCCTGGGGCTAATTCCATCTGGCCCTGAAGCCTTTTTCATGCAAAGTCTTTCCAGTTCTCTCCTCACTTGTTCAACAGAGACACACAGTCCAGGGAGTGGAGGGGGGCTGGACACCACTCATGTGATGTCATTGTAGGTGAAGATCGTGCAGGGTGCAGGTGGCAGTTGGGATTCCAGAACCTCCTCAGCTTGTACACAGAGGCTAGCAGTGTAGGGGGAGGGCTATACTGACATGAATGAGTCAGTCTGTTGAAGAAGTGGTTCAGTTCATTAGCTCTGTCCTTGTTTCCGTCCTCTGCATGTTTTGCAGCCTGCTTGTAGCCAGTGAAAGTCCTCATCCCATTCCACGCTTCTCTCATGTTGTTTTGTTGTAACTTGTACTCAAGTTTTTCTCTGTAGTAGGCTTTCCCCCTCACACTGCTGATTCTTCAGTTCTGACTGCATGTGCTTGATTTCTCCATACCTGAAGGCTATCTTCTTTATATTCAGTAGGGCTTTCAAGTCTTTTGTCATCCATTATTTGTTGTTGGGAAAACAGTACAGTACTTTTGATTAAAGTTGAGTTTTATTAGAACTCTATTGTGGAGCACAGAAAGTCATAATTTAGAGTACTGTCTTTGTGGGGAATGTCACCCAAAAAAAATCTTCATGTAGTCTGTGATACAGTGGCTGAGTCCCTCAATGCCCCAACCATGTGACTCAAAACAAATTACAGTTACTGTTTTCAAAAGGTATCATTCAGGGCCTCCTCAGCCTCCATTGTCCATTCCTGCTCGTTCCTAGTCGTGGTTGGCAACTTCTGGACAATGGGTTTATTCCAAATTATGGTCTAATTGGCCTAAAGGTAGCAAAGCAACAGAGTTATATGCCTCTTTAACACTGGTATATAATAAGTCCAGAGTCCTGTTTTTTCTTGTTGTACTGTCCACAAACAGATAAAAATTGGTGAGGGTGGAGGAAAGTAAAATATGGCTAAAGTCCAAAGAAATTGTGAAGAAAGTCCTAGGATGGTCAGTAGAGAGTGTCTGTTGCTATTGCCATGCTTGCCAAGCAGGGGGGTGGGGGAAGGGGACGGGGAGTGTAAACTGCCAGCACAATGACATGTGAAAACTCTCTCGGCATATAAGAAGATCATAAGCCTACCGCAAGGAACTCAACATTCAGGTTGCATACCTGTGCTTTAACTGTAACTTCCATATCCACCTCTTTTCTTCTTGTCACTTTTGTTCTTGATTCCCCAGTATTAAATCCATCCCATGCAACCATCTGATGTTTCATCTCTAAGACACGTCTCAGTTAAAAACATAAGACTGCTGAGTTTGTATTCCCATTGGCTCCTGATCAGCGTTGAGAGCTCATTCATTTTATTCGCCAGTGATCTTATATTGCCCATGATAATTGAAGGTGGGTACAGTCTGTACCTTTTTCTTTTGTTGTGGAGTCAGGCTCCTCCTCTCTTTACCCAGCATTTAACAAAGTAGCTGTGCTGGCAGCCTGGTGATTAAATCAAATGCTTTAGTACTCAAAGGGCGCAGGTTTAGCAGTTCCAGTTGTGTGTAAGTGAGTGTGAGTTCTTTCTCAGATTTTCAGTTATCCATGTTATTCATAAAAGAGTAGTAAACAACAACAAAGACAAACACAGAGCTGCTGTTGTGGCTATGCCAGAAGTCAAGTCAAGTCAAGTTGGGGAGCATGCACTGGTACAGAAGATAAAGCATAATTGCAAAAAGAGTAATTTGAGTCAGCTGTTCCAATCAGAGGCAGATTAAGGTGGTCATGGGCCCCCTGTTGCAGAGGATATAGACAGCCCCACTTACTCATAATGCTTTACCAGAAAAAAAAAATATTTAATGCCACATGTAATAGCATGCTGAAAATATTACATAGCCAAAATGCATCCACTCAGGATGCACTAGCATAAACAAACATCCGCAGAAATACCTTGACAGCCTTTACTATAAATAGCAGCTCCACAGATAAAAGGCATTAACAGTGGATCTGCAAGTTAATAACTGCTTTTAGCTTTCTAAACCAACAGGTGCAATAACAGCAGTAGTATAAAGGCTACACTATATTACTGAGGCAAAATCACGCATATCAAATAAAACAAGACCCTAAAAAATACAATACAGTAACACAAAGTAATAACACAACAGCATCACAATCATACAGTAAATATACATTTTCCTACCTTTAGAAGATTTTCTTCCTTGTTTTCCTGACAGAGAAGTTCTTGATGAAGCTGGTAAAATCCAGTTTGCGCAAAATATCACTTTCAATGGACATCAGAGACAGGTGATTCAGTCTGTTTTGGCCCATTGTGGATCTGTCTGTTTTTAACTAGTCCCAGTTTTGAAAATGAATGCTCCCCGCTAGTATTCATTAAAGGCAAAGTCATAAATATCTGGAGTGCTATATCAACATTCGGAAACACTGACTGTAATTTTCTTCCTTGTATAAGTTGTAGCAGTGACCTTACTGAGATGTCCCTGGTTTCTTTAATAAATTATCTGAATTGCCCAATTTCGACCACAAAATCTTCCTCCAGATCACCTGCATATTTCTTCTGAAGATTAGCTACTCCAGTTCGAAGATCTTCTACAGCAGTGGAGGCAATATTGTTCAAAAATCCAAATGTCTGTTTGTAGGAGTGATACCTCTGATCCAGTGCGGCAACAAGTCAGTCTATGATGCTGATAAAAACTGTTGTTCTGAACTTGTCTCAGCTAAGGGTCCAGTGGCAGTTGCTTCAACGCCAGCGTTAGCCGATAGCTGGCAGTCCTACTGTGGATCAGCATTTTGTTGCTGACTGGATGAAGATTCCTCAGCCGTGAAATATCCAGTCAATTTAGGGATTTTCTTTAGCAGTACTTGGTTACACTTTTCTTTCAGTCGTTATCCTTTTCATTTTTGTGCTACGCTATCATATTTTCTTTCAGGCATTTTGCCAATATGCTGTCAAGTTACCCAGAATAACACAGTGGTGTGGTATGAACTCAAAACTAAATTAACTTTAACCGGGTCAAATCTACCCAATCTTCTGTTTAAATTTAAAATGTTTCTTATTGGCGCAGTGGTAGCGCTGCTGCCTCGCAGTTAGGACACCTGGGTTCGCTTCCAAGGTCCTCCCTGCGTGGAGTTTGCATGTTCTCCCCGTGTCTGCGTGGGTTTCCTCCGGGCGCTCCAGTTTCCTCCCACAGTCCAAAGACATGCAGGTTAGGTGGATTGGCGATTCTAAATTGGCCCTAGTGTGTTCTTGGTGTGTGGGTGTGTTTGTGTGTGTCCTGCGGTGGGTTGGCACCCTGCCCAGGATTGGTTCCTGCCTTGCGCCCTGTGTTGGCTGGGATTGGCTCCAGCAGACCCCCGTGACCCTGTGCTCGGATTCAGCAGGTTGGACAATGGATGGATGTTTCTTATTGGGCATCAGGGAGGCGGTTTTCTTTTAAGTAAATTAAAAAAAATAATTAAAAATAGTTTAACCAATCCCAGGACCCTGCACACATGGGGCCCGTAGGCTGCAGTCTAGGCCAGCCTGTGCATTAATCCGCGCCTGGTTCCAATCCATAAACGTTCATTCAGGCATGGGTTTGATATGCCCTGCTCTATTAAAAGAAAAAAAATCATGACTTTCTGTGCTCCACAATAGAGTTCTAATAAAACTCAACTTTAATCAAAAGACTTTTTAAGAGGATGTCTGAACAAGTGCTGTTAAAGGTTGATAAGCCCACAAAGGGCTAACAAAGCATTTCTAAAGATATACACTGCCATCACCCCACAGTCAGCCAGATGGACTGCATAAATGGAAAAAAAATCCAAAGATTACTTCAAGAGCGTGCCATACAATACTGAAATAGTGGGGTGATAGCTATGGATCCGTAAGCACCTTTAACGCTTGGTAATGTCTGTGTCAATGAGCCAATAATAAGAAAAGAAGAACACTGAACAAGAGTGATGTTCATGGGAAGATACCTAACAGGAAAGGATTGCTCTCTAAAAAAAAGCAAAAAAATAAATAAAAATAGAGACAAGTACCAAACCTTTAGGTAAAACTACTCAACATTTTGCTTAGAGAGAAAAAAACACTGCATAACAATACCCACACACACTGCCCTTTTCTTGTGTAGTTGTTCTGTATTAAATACTATACAGACAGAAAAACAGCAAATGGATAATTGACAGACATCTATAGAGGACAGTGAGGCTTAGAAAGAGTAACAAACAGTCCTAAATGCAGTAGAAGCCAGAGGCACATTTGCTTACTCAAAGTTTCCCTTTGCTCAATTAGGTTCACTGTTGCTTATTGACTAGGACACAATGAATTTTCTTCCAGCTCCTCTGTGTGAGGATATGAAATGGACAGGGGTAATACCCCAAGTAATTAACTTCAGAACTGGCACACACACACTGAGAGGTTACACATTACTTTTATAAATTGCATTATGGCATAATATTTTTTTATCAAAACTAACATGATCCTCTGTGTTTCACATCAAAGTGCTAAGTTTTCTGGTATAACTCTACAGTTCCCTAAAATATTTAAACAATATATTGTTTTTTGTGTGCTCAGATTATGTTAATCTTGTATTATGAAGATTAGATCTTATTTTAGGATCCATTAATACAAAAATACTGAAAATGCCAATGGGTTCACAAACTTTTTTCTCACACCTATATGTAGTGTTGGTACTATGAAACACATTAACATGCTGTTCTTTTTTCTTAGATATGAAGCACTTGTGGCAGGAAGCATTGAATATGCTGTGGAGTACAGGGGTAAAATATTTATTTTTGAAAATGGAGAAAAACTGGATAAGTTCATGCGGTATATCTTATTTTTGTATAAAGAAAATTGAAGTTACATTAAGATGTGTTAAAAAGTGTTTAACTGAACTATTTTTTTTACATAGGAGGCCTGAAATATATTGGAATCTGAAGCTTCCACATAAACTGCCTCCAAAGAAGGAACCAGTGCTCCTCACCTCCCTCCCGATGCTTGGATATCTTGAGCAAGTAAGTCACTGGAGGATATCAGTTAACTAGCATGAATGTCTGGCTGTTGCTTGGGTTGAAAAAAAGTGAAACACCTTATTATTCAAATATTGTTCAAAAGTCAAACTTCCATATTAACAAATAATGGATTATATTTGCTACAAATTATTTAGAGTGCCTTATGATACACAAAGTTTTTCATTTCGCCATAGATTCTTTCCTGATCCTACTCTGGAACAGGCAATGTATAGATGGCTGTGTGAAAAGCACAGTTCTTTGATTTAAACTCCAGTAACTTTAAGTGATTGTCCTTGCACATATTTATGGACATCACAAATGCAAGACGTACTAGAAATTGAAGTTGTTTGAATTCAAAAGAGAGTTCATTGGAATTCATAGGTATACATGAAATGACACCTCAGCACCACACTGGAGCAGTGCGATGTTTTTTTTTACAGTAGCTGGAGTGCCAATCCTCCTACGAACCCCCAGATTTTCCCTGCAAGTTGGAGGACCTGCTTGCAGGACTGGATGCAAATTAATGTCATACCCAGGACGAAGCAATTGCAGGTTAAGGGCCTTGCCCAAGGGCCCAATGGAGTAGGGTCACTTCTGGTGTTTACAGGATTAGACCCTCCAATTGCCGGTGCACATCCCTGGCCTCAGAGTCAGAGCTCTTGCTGGAATTTGAATATATAATGAGAAACATTCTGATAAGATTTCCATTCATTAGATGAACATCTATTAGACTGCAGGAGTCAAAGAAACACACACACATTTACTCACACCTACCACCATAATTTAAATTCTCCAATTGTTACGTATATATAGAGAATTTAATGCTAAATATTGGCAGTATTACAAGTTTGAGAAAATGGGTGGTGTGCCTGCGCTTTGGTATCAATGTGCATGTATTGTTGTTGGAACTATTTATACCAGTGGTCCACAACTCCGGTCCTGGGGCCTCAAGTATAACGCCGTGCGTAGAACTCACACTATAACATAGCGTAAGCACAAAAGCGGAAATGTGCATACACACAAAAAAATTCAGATGCATAAATCTGTGCATACACAAACTTCCTTGTTCTTCTGCTACATAAATCCCGGTCAGCGTGAAAAGTAACGCACGTGCACGCGCCTGCTGTTTCACCTCAACTCTTTGAATATTCAAATCAATATAAATAGCACTTAAGCTTAGCCTTCTGTGAAAAGACAATGGGAAAAGTGCTTGGGAAAATAGAATTACAGCGAATACCAAGTTGAGGCAAGGAAAAACACATTATTTGTTGGTTTAAACAGTGATATAATCAACAAAAGGAAGCTGATCGAGTGACAGAGTGTCGGAGAAACTCGAAAGCTCAAGTTCACAAAGTCGCCCAGTGCCCGATATAAAAAAGAAGTTGTCAGATATCAAAGTTGTGGTGAAAAGGCGAGTTGTAGCCCACCGTCTGAGTGTCATATGAAAGCTTATTAGGGTACAGACAAAAAAATAGGCACACAGTGGGAAAAAAGCATGAAATGTCAACTTTAATCTCAAGATTTCCACTTTAATCATGTAGTTTATTTTGTCATTAAAGTGGAACATCATAAACTTCATCTTAAAATCGTTTAATTTAATAGTTTCTCAAATCCCATCGTAACTAAAGTAGCACATTAAATGCTTTGTTTTGTATTCGATCTTCTATGTGCTCTATGTGTGTGAATGGCTACGTGCTTCCGGGCTTTCTCTTCCTCCGACAGGACACAGAATCCATTACATTTGTGATATTACAGATCTCTGAATAATTAAAATACTGAGATGTATACATGATATCATTTTCATGATGAGAGGAGTTAAATCATGTTATTAAACATGGGAACACGGTGACGCAGTGATTGTTCATGTCTCACGCAAGATGCTTGCTGAACCGTGCGCGACCTTCGATGAAATACTTTATTGTAGCAGTACTGTCTCTTTCAAACGTACTAATCTCCAATCCTGTCCTTATTTTTCTTTCTCCAAATACCCAATCGCCACACAATCAGCTCTGTAATAGACGTCAAGCCATCTGTAAGCTTAGAACAGCGATTCTTCAACACTTTTAAGGAACATTGAAATATCTTCGAAGTACGTGTTTAATTATTCTATCCATCTATACTTCCAGTGTCGTGCCAGCCCCAGCAAGAATAAAGCGAGAGGCAGGAACAATCTGTGAACGGAGTGCAAGCTCCTAGCTAGCGCTGCGGCACCATGTCCTGGCATGTTTAATTATTAACAATATAGATTATTTAAATGAAGTTACAGTTTTATCTGTATAATATAATAAACATATTTTGCTGCATTTTATCTTAAAATGATATTGTCATCATATGTAAATACGTGCTTTATAAAGTGGTTTAGGTTGTGCAATATTATAACTATTGTGCAAGACAAAGTTTACAGTGAGGTAATTGTACTTATAAGTACAAAGCGTTCTACAAGGAGCAATTGATGGACTGATTGAGTACGTTTGTAGTTCTTGGGATGAAACTGTTTCTGAACCTCGAAATCCGTAAAGGCTTTGAAACGTTTGCTGTGTGAGAGTAGTTCAATGGACAGCATGGCTGAGGCAGCGTGTGCCTGATGCCATATACCGATAATTCTCTTTCTTAGCCTCTGTAGATCTTTGATTCCCCACTCAAATACAGTGATATAAATATTCTGAGTGGTGCAGTGAAAGTAATATGGAAAAAGATGATCCGCTGTGGCAACCCCTAATGGGAGCAGCTGAAAGAAGAAGAAGAAGAAGGTGCAGTGAGAGTAACAACACTAAAGTAGCTATTGTATTTAGAATAGTTTGACCATTCCGTGGACCATTATATTGTTACTGGTTAATTACAATCAGATGCATTAAACTAATAAACAATATGAGGTTATTTTCAGTGTATTTATAAAGCCGTGTCAGGGATGTGGATCTGCACTGCTTTGACGGTGGGTGCCGCCAGTCTGCAAAACTGAGCGGAGAACTTGGAACCATGGAAATATGTGTGGCTTTATGCCAAATTTAGATTTTATACATTGTGATTTGAGCGTGGAAATGTGCATATGCACCATTAATATATGAGCCCCCTGGAGAGCCCATGTGGCTGTTGGGTTTCATTCTAAACCTTAAGTTAATTAGCAGCGAAAACAGGTCACTAATTAAGAAAGGGTTAGAATGAAAATCAGCAGCCACTGTGGACCTCCAGGATGGGAGTTGGGGACCACTGGTATAAATAGTTTCAACATCAACACATGTGCATTGATATCAAAGCTCAGGCAAACTACCTATTTTCTCAAACTCGTAATAGTGCCAATTATTACCATTAAGCCCTCTATATACAGTTAGGTCCATAAATATTTGGACAGAGACAACTTTTTTCTAAGTTTGGTTCTGTACATTACCACAATGAATTTTAAATTAAACAACTCAGATGCAAGAGAAGTGCAGACTTTCAGCTTTAATTCAGTGGGTTGAACAAAAAGATTGCATAAAAATGTGAGGAAACTAAAGTATTTTTTTAACACAATCCCTTCATTTCAGGGGCACAAAAGTAATTGGACAAATTAAATAACTGGAAATAAATTGTTCATTTCTAATACTTGGTTGAAAACCCTTTGCTGGCAATGACAGCCTGAAGTCTTGAACTCATGGACATCACCAGATGCTGGGTTTCCTCCTTTTTAATGCTCTGCCAGGCCTTTACTGCAGCGTCTTTCAGTTGTGGTTTGTTTGTGGGCCTTTCTGTCCGTATTTTAGTCTTCAACAAGTGAAACGCATGCTCAATTGGGTTAAGATCAGGTGACTGACTTGGCCATTCAAGAATTTTCCACTTCTTTGCTTTAATAAACTCCTTGGTTGCTTTGGCTGTATGTTTTGGGTCATTGTACATCTGTATCATGAAACACCGTCCAACCAATTTTACTGCTTTTAGCTGGATTTGAGCAGACAGTATGTCTCTGAACACCTCAGAATTCATTCGGCTGCTTCTGTCCTGTGTCACATCATCAATAAACACTAGTGTCCCAGTGCTACTGGCAGCCATGCATGCCCAAGCCATCACACTGCCTCCACCGTGTTTTACAGATGATGTGGTAGGCTTTGGATAATGAGCTGTTCCACGCCTTCTCCATACTTTTTTCTTGCCATCATTCTGGTAGAGGTTGATCTTGGTTTCATTTGTCCAAAGAATGTTTTTCCAGAACTGTGCTGTTTTTTTTGGATGTTCTTTAGCAAAGTCCATTCTAGCCTTTCTATTCTTGAGGTTTATGCGTGGCTTGCACCTTGTAGTATACCCTCTGTATTTACTTTCATACAGTCTTCTCTATGGTAGACTTGGATATCGATACGCCGACCCCCTGGAGAGTGTTGTTCACTTGGTTGGCTGTTGTGAAGGGGTTTCTCTTCACCATGGAAATTATTCTGCGATCATCCACCACTGTTATCTTCCGTGGACGTCCAAGTCTTTTTGCGTTGCTGAGTTCACCAGTGCTTGCTTTCTTTCTCAGGATGTACCAAACTGTAGATTTTGCCACTTGTAATATTGTAGCAATTTCTCGGATGGGTTTTTCCTGTTTTCGCAGCTTAAAGATGGCTTCTTTCACCTGCATGGAGAGCTCCTTTGACCGCATGTTGTCTGTTCACAGCAAAATCTTCCACATGCAAGCACCACACCTCAAATCAACTCCAGGCCTTTTATCTGCTTAATTGATAATGACATAACGACGGATTTGCCTACACCTGCCCATGAAGTAGCCTTTGAGTCAATTGTCCAATTACTTTTGAGCCCCTGAAATAAAGGGATTGTGTTAAAAAAATACTTTAGTTGCCTCACATTTTTATGTAATCTTTTTGTTCAACCCACTGAATTAAAGCTGAAAGTCTACACTTCAACTGCTTCTGAGTTATTTAAATTAAAATCTATTGTGGTAATGTACAGAACCAAAATTAGAAAAAAGTTGTCTCTGTCCAAAAATTTATGGACATAACTGTATACATAACTATATATACAGTATCTACTGTAGTAAAGAAAACAGATGATTATTCAACTGTTGCATCAGTGTCTGTCTCACTGTTGGTGAAAATGTAAAACCGCAACACCATTTAATCCAGCATGCATATCTTTGGGGTGTTGCATATCCATGGAGAAGCCTACAAAGACAGAAAGAACGTGGCTGGCATTCTAATCCACTTTTCCAAGGCTGTGAGTCAGTAGGGATTGCCCCAATCTGCCAACATGCTGCTCCCACCTTATACAGTTAGTTATTAAAAAATAAATAAATTAGGCTTCATAACTGTGTTACATCATGGGAAGCCTTCATATATTTTTTCACTGTAGAAAAACATAGTTAATTGGCTCCATAACATTAATGATCTTAAATTTACTAATGCATAAAATGTAACAATGTGTTTTTTCTTTTTTCCAACAGGGTGTTGCAACTGCTATAATAAAAGCTCTGACAGCTGTTGGCTGTTTGAAGCCTAAGTATCCATTTATGAGCATGAAGAAATCAGCTCTGCTGTATACATCGTACCATCTAAAAGGTAGAGCTCTTAATCTCTTGACATACTTTCGAAACCTATAAGAATTCTTGATAAATATGTAATCCTGAGCTCTGCTCCTTCCCCGTCTGTTCTTTAAAAACACTATGTGGTAGTCTTGTTATGGTGGGGAATAAAAATGGATCCTATCCTTCTACCTGTACTCTTATATTGGGCAAAAAAATGTCCACACTTTGTTTCAATTTTCATGATTTTGGACAAGTTTTTTGCTTTGAAATATACCCTTTTTGAGTTCCTCAAACTAATTTTTTTTATACAAAGCTATCCTATTTTGAGAACCTTTAAATTTTGCATGAACCTACAGTACATCTAACCAAGATTATTGATAAACAAAGTATGAAACATGACCGCTATGTATTTACAATGATGTTGAGGTTTACTGTAATCACTCTCCTCTGATACAGTGTGCAGTGTGCATTTTTTCCACCCAGCTTCCTAGCTGTACTGTGACCGTTTAGTTTTATAATTCTGTACTTAATTTCTGTTTCTTCATTTACAAATGTCAAAGTGCCTGCTATTCACCGTGGCAGTAAAGACACTAATATACATTACATTAATTTGAACTGTAAGCTATACACTCCAGTTAACAGTTTTTCCTCACTTTATCCATGTGCCCTTCTTTGCAGTTTTATGACATAAATATTTTTTTTGTAATTCTTTATGATGGTAGGCGTACCTCCTATTATATGTGCAAGCTCCTCCTGGTTCCTATCTGCACTTTCTGGCCTAATGTTTCATATGCTTGTCATATTCTCCTGTTTAGTTGGTATATTTGACAACATTTTGTTTTCTAGTTTGCTCTATCACATGACTTGAGAGGATGCTTGCTGTTAATGGTGGTACAAGCTATGGAGTCTGTGATACTATTTGATCAACTTTCATGATAAGATATTTTAAGGTACACTAAGTAGACATTAAATTAACATTGTTTACATTTCTTGTTTTCAAAGCTTTCAACCCCAAAAATTCGACTTATGTGCGAAAGAAGTATAAGAAAAAGATGGAACAATTTGAAGATGGCTGCCAACTTATATCTTACCTAGGATCCATAATGACTTCCAAATACAAAGAGCCTAAAGAACGACCAAATGATTTTGACAACAAACTTGAAATATTCTTGGCTCTTAAAGGAACCCAACCTGCATTATCATTGGTTATCTGAATGACATTCACATTGGGTGAATAGCAACCATACTCCAAGTAATTTTTATTGTTTTAGAGTACTATATGGGTAACATATTCACACACTAATCAGTCCTTTATGTACTATATATTGTTATGTTAAATACGGCTACACATGAGCTGCAAACTGACCCTGTTGATTCAAAGCAGAGAACTGCAGAATCATACAATGTACTGACTCCTAAAACTTGTACTTTTCTGATGAATATAGTAAAGGTCAGACTTTCTGTGTATTGCAATATTGTGTAAGTTAAGGTCTTGTGTCATTAGTTTACATGTACTTCCTGAAATCTGTCTGGTATCAGTGTTACAATTATAGCCCTAAAGCATTTTTGTGTGATTTTTTTATGACTACCAGTCTCTAAGCCTTTTTTGTAAATAAACAACATTTGACAGTTATTTTATTTAAAATGAATGTCCTCAGTAAAATATGGAGTTTGGTTTCCTGGAGCTGATAGACAACAGTTCTAACTATTGCCTCATCCTGCACCAAAATACTACATTGCTTAAATATAAAATAGACCAAACAAAAAAAAACAGCTAAATACAGTTAGCTCCATAAATATTTGGACAGGGACAACATTTTTCTAAGTTTGGTTCAGTACATTACCACAATGAATTTTAAATGAAACAACTCGGATGCAGTTGAAGTGCAGACATACAGCTTTAATTCAGTGGGTTGAACAAAAAGATTGCATAAAAATGTGAGGAAACTAAAGCATTTTTTAACACAATCCCTTTATTTCAGGGGCTCAAAAGTAATTGGACAAATTAAATAACTGGAAATAAAATGTTCATTTCTAATACTTGGTTGAAAACCCTTTGCTGGCAATGACAGCCTTAAGTCTTGAACTCATGGACATCACCAGATGCTGGGTTTCCTCCTTTTCAATGCTCTGCCAGGCCTTTAATGCAGTGACTTTCAGTTGCTGTTTGTTTGTGGGCCTTTCTGTCTGAAGTTTAGTCTTCAACAAGTGAAATGCATGCTCAATTGGGTTAAGATCAGGTGACTGACTTGGCCATTCAAGAATTTTCCACTTCTTTACTTTAATAAACTCCTGGGTTGCTTTGGCTGTATGTTTTGGGTCATTGTCCATCTGTATCATGAAACGCCACTTAATCAATTTGACTGCATTTAGCTGGACTTGAGCAGACAGTATGTCTCTGATCACCTCAGAATTAATTCGGCTGCTTCTGTCCTGTGTCACATCATCAATAAACACTAGTGTCCCAGTGCCACTGGCAGCCATGTACGCCCAAGCCATCACACTGCCTCCACTGTGTTTTTTACAGATGATGTGGTATGCTTTGGATAATGAGCTGTTCCACGCCTTCTCCATACTTTTTTCTTGCCATCATTCTGGTAGAGGTTGATCTTGGTTTCATCTGTCCAAAGAATGTTTTTCCAGAACTGTGCTGGCTTTTTTAGATGTTCTTTAGCAAAGTCCAATCTAGCCTTTCTATTCTTGAGGCTTATGAGTGCCTTGCACCTTGCAGTGCACCCTCTGTATTTACTTTCATGCAGTCTTCTCTATGGTAGACTTGGATATCGATACGCCTACCCCATGGAGAGTGTTGTTCACTTGGTTGGCTGTGTGAAGGGGTCTCTCTTCACCATGGAAATGATTCTGCGATCATCCACCACTGTTGTCTTCTGTGGACGTCCAGGTCTTTTTGTGTTGCTGAGTTCACCAGCGCTTGCTTTCTTTCTCAGGATGTACCAAACTGTAGGTTTTGCCACCCGTAATATTGTAGCAATTTCTCGGATGGGTTTTTACTGTTTTTGCAGTTTAAGGATGGCTTCTTTCACCTGCATGGAGAGCTCTTTTGACCGCATGTTGTCTGTTCACAGCAAAATCTTCCACATGCAAGCACCACACCTCAAATCAACTCCAGGCCTTTTATCTGCTTAATTGATAATGACATAACGATGGACTTGCCCACACCTGCCCATGAAGTAGCCTTTGAGTCAATTGTCCAATTACTTTTGAGCTCCTGAAATAAAGGGATTGTGTTAAAAAATGCTTTAGTTGCCTCACATTTTTATGCAGTCTTTTTGTTCAACTCACTGAATTAAAGCTGAAAGTCTGCACTTCAACTGCATCTGAGTTGTATCATTTACAATTCATTGTGGTAATGTACAGAACCAAAATTAGAAAAAAGTTGTCTCTGTCCAAATATTTATGGACCTAACTGTATACCCTGATTTACTCAAGAGATGTTCAGTTTCCTACTGATGAGCAGTTATGCATGTCTTATTCTAGCTAGCTCCTGTAAATCTTTCTGCCAATAGTGTAATTGATGTAATATTTTTCTTGAAGTTGTTCAAAATGAAAAGACTTTTAGCATTAAATTTTACTAATTTCACTTATATCTTGGGATGTATAAGAATTTGTAACTCACATGAACAGAAATACTAACACAGATAATTTTATCCACCCATATAATTCAGCTGTTTTCAGCTTTCGATCCCTTGAGCACCAAAAATCAATACAGAATAGGGAATCTTCACTAAGTAACACAGCATACTTGGGAACCCTGCCAATGACCCAATGCAGACAGACAGTCAGACAATACAGTTGGTTCTACATTTCACCAGAGGGTGACAGGTGCCCCTTTAATTTGTAATTAATACACACAGGTTGGCCATTTGCTAATACTGGGAGGTAAGTATACTTTATTAGATAATAACAGCCAGCCTTAATATATCCCTTTGTTTTCTTAATGATTTAATTTTATTAGAACAATTACAGTAAGAACAGGCTGTTTAGCCAGGGTGGTCAAACTTTACTGCACTAACACTTGCAAAACATCAAGTTAAGGTTTGAAGATGCCCAAAGTCCTACTATCTACCACACTACTTGGTCACTTACTCTCTCTTTTTGTGTCTAGGATTCTCTGATTGAAAAAAACAAACTTTTTTTGGAACACAAAATGGAACACATTTCTGTCTGTGTCACCACATGCTTGTTAAAGATCTATTTTTAAAATAACAGCAAGGCTCCACCATATTAATTCTTAATTCTCTTCATAGTTTTAAACACCTAATAATCAGGTTACATCTTAAACTGTTGTGAACGCTGGCCCCGGCACAGACAGACGGACAACATTTTCTCACCCATCACACTGTTTATTATGTACACTATTTACAAGTTATCGTGCACTCACAAAACCCCAGTGCTGCTGGCACTGATTCCCCCAAGTCCAGGGTCCACAGTCCTTGTGCCTTCCTGGCTGCCTCCAGTCCTTCCACAAGCTCAGTCCTTCTGCCTCCCGACTTCCACCAATCACTGGAGGGAGGCGGCCCCTTAAATAATGCTCCCGGATGAGCCCCAGGTGTTTCCGGCATCTGTTCCTTGGCCACGCCCCAGCGTGGCGGAAGTGTCGGCTGCCTTCCTGGCAACTCTCCGGGCGCCACATAAAGTCTTCCCCCCGGCACTTCCTGGTGTGGCGGAAGTGCCGGGCTACCGGGATAATTAGGCACTGGGGCGCCGCCTGGCGGTGGCCACGGGTCCCTACAGGGCTGGGCTTCCATGCCCTGTACCCGAGGCCCCCTGCCTAACCAGGACGGACGCCCCCACTCTGTCTGGAGGAGGCACTCGCCCTCCTCTGGTCCTCCAAGGCGTCCCGGCCGGGCTCCAGCCCGGCCGGCGACTGCACGGGATAAACCGGCATTGGGGCGCCGCCTGGCGGTGACCACGGGCCCCTACAGGGTAGGGCTTCCATGCCCCCGACCCGTGGTCCCCAACAGAACCAGGACGGACGCCCCCTCGCGGTCTGGAGGAGGCACAAGCCCTCCTCTCGTCCTCCTGGGCGTCCCGGCCGGGCTCCAGCCCTGGCCGGGGACCACACTGTGTTCGATTAAACGGTAAAGGCTTGATGTCCTCAGCATTTTATAGCTTATATCACACCGTCCTCCAGGTCCCACAACTAATCCTATTGAAATGCTATCATGTTTTTGCAGAGTGTTTAAATCAGGTTCAGGAACTACACATTTTTTTTCAAGATTTTCTCAACAATTTCAGAAGGAAAAAATGGCTTTGTGATTATGAATTTCTGACATATAAAAATGAAAGTGTTCACAACATAAGCCTTCCAGTCCAAAATCAGCTGCCCATAAATTCCACAATATCCAAGTCCAACGACACTGTTATTGATAGCCAACAGGGTCTGTTTTATCTAGATGTTCCTCAGTTATTTGCAACTACCTGGCATATTAACTTAATTTTAAAAATCGTAGTCCATTAATGTGACTTTGACCCGTCTAAATTATGTAATGAAACCCAACTGTGTCTGAAGAACCTCATTCAAACAATATTAGTTAAAAATTAGAAATGAAATAGATAGATAGATAGATAGATAGATAGATAGATAGATAGATAGATAGATAGATAGATAGATAGATAGATAGATAGATAATTTGTCCCCAGGTGGAAATTTGACTTTTTATAGACGCTGATTAAATAACACATGCATACATACATACATATATACATGGCAGCACAGTTGGGACAGTGGTAGTGCTGCTGCCTCACAGTAAGGAGACCAGGGTTCACGTTCCCTGCATGGAGTTTGCATGTTCTTCACATGTCTGTGTGGATTTCCTCCAAGTGCTGGGGTTTCCTTCCACAATCCAAACACATGCATATTAGGTGGATTGGCGACACTAAATTGTCCCTAGTGTGTGGTTGTGGGTGTGAGCATTTGTCCTGCAATGGACTGAAGCCCTGCCCAGGGTTTGTTCCTGCCTTGCATCCAATGCTAGCTAGGGTAGGCTCTGGCACCCCCCATGACCTTGTTCAGGACTAAGCAGGCTAGAAAATGACTGACTGACATACATACTTACATAAATAAATTCCCAAATACACACTACTGTCTGAACACACACGGTCTGAATTATCTGAGTATTTCTGCAAGTGACAAGACCTGGTGTTGTATTTGTTGTCGGAGGTGTACAGAGAGAAGACAAAATAAGACAGGACTGTTCCTTGTGGTGCTCCAGTGTTGCTCACATCTGTATCAAAGACACAGTCGTTGAGTCTCACAAACTGTAGTCAGCTTAACAATCCAGTATCCTGGACATTATTAAATGCACTTGATTTGAAATGGGACCTTGGTGGTGTAATTGTGTCTGGAGCCCCCTGCAGGCCACGGCAGTTTTCTTGTACACTTTAACTCTTTGAGGGCTGAAAATGTTTTCCGAAAAACAGTTTCTGAAAAGCAATGATTTCACAAAGAAATCAACATAAAAAATTAGTTGTTGCATGCTGTGGCTGCCAGTTTGCCAAGAATATGTGTCAGGCTTGCTGCCACGCTGTCTTTGCATGGCTGGTTCAAAGTCACAGTGCATTGCAATCTGGTTTCTACCTCTTATCATTGTTAAGTGGCATTCCTCCCTGGCGAACATTGTCAGTACAACGATTAGCTGGGGACCAATCAGCTGAAGCTGGAACCTCACATTCGTTTTCAATCACTTGTATCAAAATCTGAGTTCGACAAGTCATAGTCCAGTTCAGAGAGAATAGGCAAAACGTCATCCATCATTGATATCAGTGCTATTTTTGGCATTGTTTGCACCTTGCTACTCACATGAGCTCAGGAAATCTCGGTCAAACCAATGAATCTAACTTTCCTTCTAGCAGCGAAAGTCCAACTAAAACATAATGGTTGGTTTTGTCAAAGTTTACCGTCGATTACCATTGTCAACTCCTCGTCACAAGTCGTCATCAGCCCTGAAAGAGTTAATGTGTCCTCCAGAACCTCATTGAATTGCTGTCCAGGTAAAAACAAAAAAATGCCACATTACACTCTTTTCACCAAACTAATTATATTCTTGGGTCACTTTTATTATTAAAAACCAGAAACATGACTATGCTTCAGCTCCGGATCTAGCAATTGTTGACCTAGAGCTTAAATGAAAACATGTCTCTTGAGCAGGAGATCCACCTCCTGACGAAACAAATTCTTTTGCAAAGAATCAGCGGTTTGGCATTAATTGTTTTCCTGGCTCAGACAGAGATATTTGTTTTTTTAAAGGTAAGATGTCCAGCAGACTCCTGTTATTATGCATTAAGCTTACATACATACTCACCTATCCCTGAATAAAGTTTAATGACGAATTATGGAAATTCAGTTTTTATAAAGCCTAATGTAATCACACATTTATCCCACGTAAGTTCATAGTAGTCACAAGTTTGTAATACGTCCAGATCTTACCTTTGCAATTGTGGATGCTGCTTGAAACATATAGTTTGAAGCTCTTCTCCATTTTAGCTCCTGATGTTTGGCATAATGTTTGAATAAAATGCAACTTAAGTCATTTACCATACGTCTGGGCACATCTTGAAACGATCGCGTGTAAAAAAAACACCATAGCTTGTCCATTTTGGTATCAGCACCGGAAGTGAAGAAGCTGGATGGTGCAGAATGCAGAAGAAAGTGTGCATGTAGTCTACTAATAATAACACAAACAATGATGCAGATCAAACTGTGTGCAGTTAAGAAGCTGACGAAGCGATCAGCAAAGCTGTGCTATGTTCAGAAAGCACAAATGCTACTTGCACAAGCTTGGAATGCTGCAAAACACAATACCAATGTGGGAGAAATCACAGTGAGCAGGATGCAATTCAAGCTAAAGGAAAACAGTGCAACTTAAATCACTTTGCCAAAGTTCGTTGGTCTACTCGAGTAAAAGCAAAAATACTGCAGACAGAAAAGAATCTGACCATGAAGAGCTCTTTATTGATTCAGCATTCCATAGGAAACAAACTTCAGACCTTGAGCAGGATTTTGCAGACACAGAAGCTGAATCAAATGGTGAAAAACTGAGATTCAAATTAGGCACTGAACCTCACGTAAATGCAATACCTAAGAATATATATGGCAGCCTGAAACCTGAATAATGCCATTGTGACTACAGCAAGGCAACTCGCCAGGTATGGTGGTCAGCAGCTTTTAGTAAAAGGCATGTCTAATGTGAAGTATAAATATAAAGACCATGCAATAGCCCTTGACTTTTACATTGTGGACTTACAAGCTCAGCCTGTTCTAGAATTGAAGTCATGTTTGGACTTGGACTTAATTAAGCTTGTCCAATCCGTGTTGACACCTGACAACAAAACAAATAAAATAAGGCAAGTGTTCTCTGATGTTTTCACAGGAATTACTCTCTTTCCAGGACAGTGCACAATCCACCGTGATCCAACAGCTGTACCTGTGGTTTACCCTGCCAGAAGGATTCCTTATGCTCTCTGCAGCAAGCGAAAAGATGAACTGAATAGCAGGGAGATAACAGGCATAATTACCAAGGTGACGGAGCCAACCAAGTGGGTCAATACACTTGTTGCTGTGCAAAAGCCAACAAACAAACCTTAATAACCTGTTGCAGACATTCTCTCCTGGAAGTCACTGGCAGACCCGGATACCAGTCTCAGTGAGAGCATGGACATTCAAGTCCATAAGGTATATAACAGCTTAACTGTGAGTAACCATAAGTTGGAAAAGATCCAGGCTGAAACTACCAAAGATACGCAGATGGTAACCCTAAAGAATTCAGGAAGGATGGCTTGAAGAAAGACAAGATGAGCTGTGCCAGATTAATGGCATTGACTTTAAAGGGAGAAGATCGTCATTCCAAAATCCTTGAGAGAAGACATGGGACTGCACATTAATATTGGGTATATGGGGATGTAGCACAGTAAACAGAAAGCTTGAGGCAGCCTATTTTGCCAAAGTATATGCAACCCACCAGCCAGGCATTTGCTTTTCCTAGGGATTGTGCTGACCTCGGGTTTGTCTATCTGTCTGCTCCCACTCCCTCAGCCTCTACCCCCCAGTCCATGTCCAGTATAGGGGCCCTGCTACAGCTTTACACCTCCCTCTCTCTCCCTTTTCTCCCCACCACAGGTTGTCCTGCAACAAACGGCTCACTGGGGAGATGCACAAGCGCATAAAAGGCAACGGGGCCACCCAGCTGTGCAGATACCTGCTGTAAGAGTACTGTACATGAGATTCTGGATGTCATGGTGCATGCAGTACCTGTTGGCATGTGTCAAGTTCTTGGCACCAGGTGTCCCACTACCCGTGGTGCCAGGCACAAAGTAGTTGCTGTCTGTCTACATCATGGAGGTGGTCTTGCAGCAGGAGTTGACACTTCTCTTCCTTCTTTTCCCCAGGTGACTAAGAAACTCCCCAGCATGTTGCTGTCTCTGCTATCAGGTATCACCACAGAGAACCACCCATTCTACAGACTATTTTTGGGGCATCTCATCTTCGCAATTTTTGACTGTGAGAAGGTCAGTGAAGCCTGGCTGCCCCTGGCCAATGCCACCAAGGCAGGGACAGGACCCTGGGACACCGGCATTGGTGGCATCTCTCTCAAGGACCTGGCCCGGCACTGAGGAGACCAGTCAGCTCATTGAGGAGATGCTGGAGTCCTTCGGGGACACCAGAGATGCCATAGGTACCCGGCTGCTGGACTGTGACAAGATCCAGGTCATTCGTAAGACTCAGAGGTGCCACCTTCAATGCATTTAGTACCCACCCAGCATGCACCTGTACATGCAGACTGGGCAGTTAGTCAAAGAAGGGATCATGGTGCTGGTGTTCAGTTGTGTGTTGGACTTAACTTCCTTGGAGTCATTCCATCTGCACATGGACCACTTCATAATCATGTAAAGTGTATTCACAATCCACAAACATTCATTTCACCTGACAGTTCTGTTGCATTTTTGAAATTTGATGATGCCATGCGTAGTTCAAATTCATTAACTTTTCAGCATTCATCAAGTTGTTCCAATCATAACTATGAGAGATGTCGAAACCTAAACCTATAATGCCCTGTAATTGCATGACAAAAGAAGCAAAGAGTTACTGTATTTATTCATGTGCAAATCTTCAACAGAAAACTTGAAATAGCACTCTTTGGAAGGTATTTTACCATGTTCAAACTTGACACCCCGGATAATTGGCCTCAATATTTCTAATTATGTGGATGGATATATCATATTCTTGTAAGAATGGACAAGAGTATACACTGATATTTGTATAAAGTATTTGATATACATACTTCTGCTTCAGTCATAAAAGCCATCAGCCAAATGAACTACAATACAATGCAGAAATAATATTGCTTCCCAATTGCACTATACAGTAGACCCCTAATTTCATTTGAAAGCATATTAGGTATAAGCATCTATTTAAGATTAGAGTCTTAAGAGGTGTGTCTTTAAAAGGTGAGGGACTCCACATAAGGGATGAAAGTGGGCAGCTTGTTGCAATCAAGTTATTATTGCTCAGAAATGCTACAGTTGTTTAACTTTGATTACCTTACCTGTGACTCTATAGAATTCCTCTTTGATGGTGGCTATTTATTTCTGTCTGTGTGGTGTATTCAGACACACTTTTGTGATCGCTTTGTTGACATGTGCGGCATCTCCAGTGCTGTGAAGTAAACTACCCTTTTCAAAAAAACGGAAATGACCGTTATTTGCATTGATGTTAACTCAAAGCCATAATGTGCTACACTGAAAATGTCATGTCATAGTTCACAGCTATATTAAAATCTCAGATGTAAAACAGTAACACTCATGCAGACTCTTCTCTGGACATGCCAGAAAGTTTGGTTGTATTTTTCTGGGCATTATTTGGCGAAAGACTTGTGCTTGTGTGTCGATTGCTCTTTTAGGAAGCAGCATGACATTTTCACCATTTTGTTTACTTTTTTCATTTTTTTACATCATTTAATCCTATGATTCGATGCTCTTCTTTTTAATTATTTCAACCTCAAAGCGTCAATCCTTCATAATAAACCTGCTATTTGTAGGTTAGTTTCAAGACACTGGATGCCTCAGTAACTGAGGTGAATTTCATTAAATCTTTCTTTCTGGAATAAAACACAAATCTTGAAAAAGCAGGATTACTGAGTTATCCGCATATTTGGTATCATGAATTAGGTAATTCTAGTTTCATCTGTTCCAGATATATGCAGTAGGTTTGGCTGAATCTGGTTTTTCGGAATGGAATTAGCCAAATTTCCATGGACCCCAATTTAATTTAAAAGGATTATACACTAACTAGCCAACACGCGGCATACCATACGCCGCATAATCAGGCCGGTTTTTTAATGATTTTTAAGCAGAGGGAGAAAATTAACATTTGAAAAATCGGTAATGTAATAAATTAGCAAGAAAAGCAACATCGTAACAACGCACGGAACCAACCAACACACAATTGTCCATGACTGAAAACTGGTGCACGATCCTTGCGCCTTCTCCTGCCAGACGGTGGGAAGGGGGTGGACGGCGCGGAGTGTGGAACGGGAGGAAAGGATAATGATGTCCATTCAACTACGTCCATCATGCTAGTCTGCTGATTTCTCGTTCAGTATGCACTGCCCGCTCATGTGCCCACCTCCAACTCGTCACTTGAGTCGTCATCTTTACATAGTCCAGATGTACCTGTGAGTGACGTAGACTTTTCATTGCTCTGTGCAGTGTTGGCAGCTATTCTATATACAGTATAATCCACCAAGATACCCGACCACGGTAGTAGCGAGGTGGGAAGGGGGTGTGCACAAAGGGTAGGGACGTAATGAGTGGGAGCGTATGAGTCACATGTAGTGGGAATTCCACGGCTTGCAGCCCGAATGGGATTCAACGGCTTACCCACGGCAAACCTACGCTGGGTAGACACACTCTCAATGTCATGCATAACTATTTATTGAATGCTAAACACTTCTGGAAAGACACGGTTGTCTAAAACGGGTTGGTGTGGGAATACAACAGTACGTGAATGAAAAGATGGAACTCTGGAGAGAGCAAAATACAACACAATAGTGAACCTGCGGCATAACAAACGCCGCGTGGCTCAGACGTGCATGTGGACTCTTACCACAGACGAAAGGGACTAACTGGGTGGTCGGTGAGTTTTTGCATCTGGGCAAATGGGCAGGCAATGTGAATGCCTAGAGAGCGAGGGCAGACGCCGGCCGGTGAAAAAGGAGCGTTGGTGTGCAGGAAAACGTCTTCCGTGTTCCTGCAGGAGCATCTAAGAAGACACATGTTTGTCGCGGAAGCGACTAGCTGTATATAGCGTGTAAAACAGTTTGCTATGGTGCACACAGTCGTGTATTGTAACCGAAAAGTTGGTTTTTAAAGACTGCTTACTTCATTGTGCTTCATCCTCAGTTGTAAAGGATTGTTTTAAGGATCCCATGGGATAACCCTCACAAACCGTATCACACGCTGCATATGGCGATTCACCTCCGCGAGAAACATGCCTCTGAACAGTCAACGTAGCTCGGAGGTGCATGACATTAACCTGACCTGCACTGCATGTGGCCTCTACGACAGACGAATATAAATGACACCATTTTTTCTGTGTCGTCACGTCCGAGGTGGTGGGCATGGCCCTGTGAGTTGTTGTCGTATCCAATGGTCTTGGAGTTGGTGGGCGTGGCTCTTTCCTGCATGCGCCATAGGTGTCTCACTTGTCGGCGGCTTAGTGAATCCACGCCCCTTCCGGCGTGCTTTCCTTGGTTGTCTTGCCTTAGTGAATTATATATATAGATCCTGCTTCCTGGAGTAAAACATTGATAATTTAGAAAGTTCTACACATGAGCATAAGGCACAGGGGACTATGGTTTTTTGGCTTTTCCAAAAATGTCTAGCTGCAGACCTCCACAGCTTCGCTGATCACAATGCACATATCTTTGGAGCAAATAATTGATATAACAAAAGGAAAATATGCTGTCAAAATAAACATTTTACTTGCTATTAATGCCCCTCCATGAAATAACAAGTATCTATCAAAATTAAACATCTCTCTGCACTGCTATTAGATTAATATCCAGAAAAACTATCTTCCACTATGCCAATATTTTGTTAATTATTTCATTAATACTATGATCAAATCTCAAAGTAAAACAGACAAAGCAATGAAAAATAAACACAACAAAGTAATTAATAACAAATTAAACATGTTTCATGGTTTTAACATATTTATAACTTGACCTGTTTAATAAATATTTCTTTTATCATTAAACGTTCATTTGGGACTGTGGTATTTTGTAAGTAAATCAAGAAAATTTCTTTAAGCACTACATCTTTAAAGAAGAGGAAATCATTGAAGATAAGACCATTAATAACACTGGTTGGGTTATTTGTGTTTTGAGCATGGGAAATGCACTATATAAATAAAAAATACTATTATTATTAAAGATACATTCCTAAAATAAATGTAGAAAACATTGTATTTATAATATAAAAATATATATTATAAATATTTGTTCAGTCTGTATTTGTAAGAAAACCTCTCCACTTACCCATTATGTAAAGAATAATTAAAATTGTACTGAAAGAAGGCACCAATCTTTCTGTTTCTGATGGATGAATTTATCTACTGTGTCATGCAGAACGGGGTTAAGAGAAAAACTGTTTAGGACATATGAGAATCTTATTAACTAGTAAAGCTTCAGAATAGTTATACAGCCTTTTTCATTGAGCTTAAACGCTGAATGACTAATAAAATATTATTTTTACATTAACTAGCATGGATTATGATTAATTTTGTAATGGATATATTTGCCAAGTAATACAAATCTAAGTGTACAAATTTTAGAGATGAGATTGGAGACGAAACTGGACTACAGGTAGATGGAAATTGCCTAATCCGATTAATTTTTAAAGTGTTGTTCAATAAAATTCAAAAGTAAGACCACCACATTCACTTGAATTCATTTAGACAGTTTTTTTTTTTTCAAATGTAATGTATGTTGTTCTTTCATTTACAATTGTATAGCATTTTGACATTTTTCATAACTAAATTATTAAAATACAATGGTAGGGGCTGTATAGCAAGTCTTGACATGCCCTTTACTTTGGTAAGTAGAATTCAACTTCCTAATCTCAAATCAGTTTAGAGCCACAAGGTCATCCTTTTTTTTTTTTTTGGTATTTGGTGCACTGTATTAATTCTTGAGGGGAATATCTTGAATATTTTCTATAATAGAATGAAAATTCAACGATCATAAAGTGTTACTTCCATGTGAATTTGGTAGGTTTCAAGTAACTTTTCTCCTTTTTAAATGTAATATGACCAGCAGATAATACACCACTTCAGAGACACAGTGATCTAGGTTTGATTCCTGTGCCTGGTTGTTACCTGTGTAACGTCTGCATGTTCCCACGTGTTAGTGTGTTGTACTTTTGTTCTGCTCTCACATTCCCTGAATGTTCCACATTGACCCCTTTTGTGAGTGTTGGTGTGTGCAAGAGTGGGCCCTCTGATGGACTGATCCCCTGTCCAGAGTTGTTTCCTGTATTATGCCCAGTGTTAAAAGGATAGGCCCTGGCTTTTGTGACCCTGAATTGGACTGAGAATGTTTGACTATGTATGTATGTATGTATATTCATAGGTGAATTATATTATCACAAATGTGATAACTCAGTTTTTAATGGGCAATAGTTCATAATTAATTTATATTCTTGTGCATACAGGATACTCTGGAGTAATATTCTATGAAGTTTAATGCTATAACAATTTCAGAAAAAAAAATTTGGTGTCACTGGCTGGTGACTGATGACTGTCTTTTCATCAACAGTCTTCCTCTTCATCTCTTCCAATTTCTGTGTGGGGGTCTATGTACCTGATGGTCCCTTTCCATTCATCTCAGTCCAGCACCTGCTCCCAAATTTGATCTTTTTCCTTCAAGACCAAGCCATCAAGGGGCAAACCAGCCCAGATGGCACTGGTCCCAAGCCCAATTAAATAGACAGGGTAAGCATCAAGAAGGGCATCTGGCTGTAAAACATTAGCCTAAACCTTTAATGTTGGAATCAACAATACAGTTTTGTAATTTGTATTAGTGACAAATGCAGAGAGAAGCATCGCAGCAACTAGAAATAAACATGGAGGGCAACTCTGTCTAATTCCATAGTCTGGCTTAAATCTTGGAGAGCTGCCATTTTTAAGCTCTACTCCACCATAAAGCGTAAAGTATTGTATATCAAGAAATGGGACACACTTTAGTTTCTTTTTTTAGTAATTATTGTCATTTACTAAACCTATCAATGTTGCATGAACGCTTATTTTCAAGCTTACCTTTACAAATATTTGGCTATAACTACAGTGATGTTCTTGTGTTTATGCACAAGTAGCAATGACAGTGAGATTCTTGTCTGCAATCCAAACAGCAAGAACATATTTGATAAGCTGGAAAAACAAAGTTACAGCCACTACCACAATACACAGAAGTTGACATAATAAGATAAAGTAACTTGTACTTACTTGTGGCTAATGCTGCTTTTTAAATGCGCTCCTCAAAATGTAGTTGCGCTTGTGAAAAGTTTCCTGATGTATACTTGCCCACAGGATACATAGGACAGTGGCCAAAACTACAGCATTTTGTGCGCTGGGGCACAGTGGGTGTTTGTCCAATTTTGATGATGGAACTGTACATCTGAAAATAAAATGTACAAGTACGACCGAACATCATACTGCCCTTTGACAATACTACTACTACTAATATTGCTACCAATCATAACTGTAAAAAAGTATATTTCTATTAGGAATGTTGTCCGCTAAAATCTTGACTTTTGCACGGATTGAAGGGCACTTAACAGTTGATTTTTTGTTGTGTTCTCCCAGAGATGCTTTTCTCATATTTTTCTGAGCCAAAACGTAAAAACGTACATACATTTTAGACAGAATTTAAGAATTTACCAGGACCTCTGCTCCTTAGGGACAAGTTGACAGAGATGGGAGTAGATTCATACCTGGTGGCATGGATCGTGGACTATCTTACAGACAGACCTCAGTATGTGCGTCTCAGGAACCGCAGGTCTGACATTGTGGTCAGCAGTACAGGAGCACCGCAGGGGACTGTGCTTTCTCCAGTCATGTTAAGCCTATATACATTGGACTTCCAAAACAATTTGGAGTCCTGCCACGTGCAAAAGTTCGCTGATGACACTGCTATCGTGGGCTGCATCAGGAGTGGGCAGGAGGAGGAGTATAGGAACCTAATCAATGACTTTGTTAAATGGTGTGACTCATACCACCTACAACTGAACACCAGCAAAACCAAGGTGGATTTTAGGAGGCCCAGGCCCCTAATGGACCCCGTGATCATCAGTGGTGACTGTGTGCACATATCTGCAATATCTGGGAGTGCAGCTGGATGATAAATTGGACTGGACTGCCAATACTGATGCTCTATACAAATGAGGACAGAGCCGACTATACTTCCTTAGAAGGTTGGCGTCTTTCAACATCTGCAATAAGATGCTGCTGATGTTCTATCAGACAGTTGTGGTGAGCGCCCTCTACTACGTGGTGGTTTGCTTGGGAGGCAGCATAATAAAGAACGGCCTCACGCCTGGACAAACTGGTGAGGAAGGCAGGCTCTGTTGTAGACATGGAGCTGGACAGTTTGATGGCCGCTGAGCAGGCTCCTGTCAATCAAGGAGAATCCACTGATTCCACTGAACAGGATAATCTCCAGACAGAGGAGCAGCTTCAGTGACAGACTGCTGTCACTGTCCTACTCCACTGACAGACTGAAGAGATCGTTCCTCCCCCACACTATGCGCCTCTTCAATTCCACCCCCCAAACGTTAACATTACACAAAGTTATTGTCTGTTGTACCTGCATTTTTATCACTCTTTAATTTTATATTTTTGCAGTATGCTGCTGCCAGAGTATGTGAATTTCCCCTTGGGATTAATAAAGTATCTATCTATCTATAGTATATCGTATGTCAAAAGCCCAGATCTCATTGGCTGTCCACTGGCGAGCAACTACCTAACCATGTGACATAATACCACGAACTGAATTGCTGTAAAGCGCTCCACGGTCTAAACCATGTGACATAAAGATGCAATCTGATTGACTGTCCAGCGGAGTTGCTGAATCGCGGAGGTTCGCTGCTGGACCGCTCTCTGATTTTCACTAAGCAGAAACTAATAAATTAAAGTAGAAAAATGCGATTCACTTAGTGAATTTCGTTTCGTCCTTCCAGACGCATGTGCCAGTTTTCCTAAATCTGTCAAATTTATTTTACTAGTAAAGTTAACAACTAGCCAGTCCAAATGTTTCAATTTTGAATTTCTGACAAGTTTAATAGTAAAAACAACCTAATTGTATATTTGCATACCTTTTTAAACACTAACTTCATGTTATCATAACGCTGTTAGAATAAGTGCCTGGCTGCTAGAGTATATGTAGTAGGACTGCGAATAAGCAGCTTTAAAAAAAGTGCCATAGCTAGCTGAATCTGTAGATGTTAATCCGTTAAAATTTGCTTTCACTCCATCAAGAGCCCTCAAAAGTTGTTAAATTTTAGAATTGCGGATTAATCCCACCTCTCACTAGCACGTCAAAAGGACACCCTTGCCCAGTCCCCTACTTCCGTCTGGGAAATATCGCGAGACTTTTGTGCGTCGAGGTCTAATGAAGGTAAGGGTCCTGTAAGCGTTGTATCTATTTATTTTTGTTTACAGCTACTTAACCACTGATTGGAATATGTGTTTTACGTGTCCAGGAAGGTACTGCCAAGCAGGTGGTCAGCTGGCGGAATTGATTTCCAAGTCTGTAGACGTATCTACGCCCCCTGCCCCAGTGCTGTGTAATGGATGTGGTTGCGGTAATGGCGCTCTGTTTAAACTACAGGATACGAGAAGGGGCTAGCATGTTTAAGTGAATGTCTCCCGCTTAGAGCTTTTTGTTCCTTTCCGTCACGTTCCGCTATGGGTCATCTCACTGTAATAAAATAACATCCACGTGGAAGACATGTACCATGATGGCAAGGTTCAAAGTCGATATTGAAATTTAATTTAGAGGACCCCAAATAACTTGCCAACAGCTGTTTAAACGTTTATTTGGAGAAGCCCGTTTCCAATATGTTTCTGGCAATAGAATAGTGTTAATACATATTAAATTATTCTGCAATGTTTCCTATTTTTGTAAAATCAAAATATGGGCTATTCAAAACTTCGTTATTACTCGCAAGTCTGAAGTAAGTTGGTTACCAATAACTGGGTAGTTTCAGTTGTGCGTGGTTTTGCTGTTTCAAGTGTCTACTTCGGTGGGGAAAACGGTTGATTTGATTGTAAGGTTTTAGTGGTTTGTGTGCATTAAATCTGAAGACTTAATATTTTAGCCGACAAAGTGTCTTAACCGGCCAAAAGACTGATAAGATGTAAATATATTGTTCCTGTCCGCCCAATAGTTCTGAAATGTTCAGGAATGAACATTCTTTTTCTTCTTTCGGAATTTCTTTAGATGAACGCTAATCATTGAATTCGAACGTTTGGATCGTATGTTTAATTTCTTGTATTCTTAATGGTTCAGCTGGCCTTCTACATTTAAGCACATGCTAAAGTTCATTTGTACATTTTTACAAAGCCAAATGAATTAAAGATTGTAATATTAATTCAAAACTGTTTAAAGGTGATTTTTACAGTACAGCTACGTAGATTAACGTAACATGAACCATACTGGTCTTTTAAAGGTTGAACTGGAAACGAGCTACTGTAAGTTTTGTGTTGGATGTATTGGGTTATAAGAAACCGCTATGTTAGCATTTACCTGGATTCAACATAGTGTAAAACCAAAAAAAAAAGGTGTGATAAATGATACTTGTGGTTATACTGGGTTGAATGTGTATATACCTTGCTACTTTATTAAATTCTGCTAAATCAGAAAAGTAGTGTATACTGTATGTATATATAATATACACACAACCACCATTTGAAAACCTGTTGGCTTCAAATATACATTGTTAGGTCGCAAACTTGATAGGAAATAAAGTTCTGTGACAACCAGCATTCTTGGAAGGGAAAAAAAAGGTTGGAAAGCTGGGTATGTTAGTTTTATTTATTCTTTTTTTTGCACATTGCACTTAACCAAATAGACTTTGAAGACATGAACAGTCTTACAAAAAGAGAAACCAAGAAAGCTGAGCCAAATATGAAGTAGAAAGAATAAGAGGATGCACAAAGCTCATTTTCCACAAGTGTGCATCTTCAGATTTCACTGCTGCTCTGCCACTTGAGTGCAGTGGTCTCTTCATTGATGGAAAATAACAGCTGAGAGCAGAAGCTTCATATATACATTGTTACAACATTTCCTGCACTGGTACAGTATGTCTTTTTGGACAAAACATGGCATACATTTAAATATAAGGTGGCCTAACATGTCCAAAATATTATCAAAACAGATCAAATATTTGTGCCAAGTGTGTAAAAATTGGTTCTTTGTATTTTTTTTTTTTTGAGGGGTCTGTGTTTGATTATGTATATATGCAATGTTATTTCCAAAACAATTACCTGTTGTGATAGATTTCTAGGTGCGCTCACAATTTATGCAGTTAAAGCTGTAAACTGGAATTTTTTGACATCAGTTCATGCTTAGTAATGTTTGTTTGCAAACTCATTACCACCTTATACGGCAACTGTTTAAGAGGAAAAATTGTTGTTGAACATGTAGAGTTTTACAGAAGTGTTCAGAATCATTAAAACTTTCAGCAAATAAAAAGCACCCTGTGAATATTTTTAAAGGGTATGAGTACATTTTCAAGAAACTCTATGGATGGAAAACAGAGAAAATACTGGAATTTGTTTAGTATTCTGGAGCATTATATAGTCAATAGATCCATAGTACCTTTTTAGAGGTAGCGTTTTGATCCACATATCATTTCTGTCTGGATTGACTACTACCAGATGATAGGTGGGCTATATAACTAACCCACATTTGTAATTGTATTGGACAATAACAATTATTACAATGTACCATAAATATTGCTTTGTGTAAACATGAATTAAGTAATTGTTATTCCACAAAAGTATTTGCAACCTGATAGCCCTGTGATGCTGTGGCTACTAGTTTGTAATGCCAAGGTCTCTGGTACATTTACTGTAACTGACAAATTCTGTTAGCTAAATTTAGCAGTATGCTTATCTGGAACCGAAGTAGATGGCTGGAAGACAACAAGGCTCATCCTAGTTCTTTGTAGTATTGGGTATCATTTTATTTCTGAAAGTGACTGAGGAATGAGAAGCTGAATTTACATAATTGATGATTTTATAGATTTTATTTCCAAGTTACCAAACAAATCTGAATCATTTCCTTAAAGTTACTTTTCACAGTGTGTGCCAACGCAGCAGGTTGTGAGGAAACTCCTATTGTTTAGAGTCTGCAATAACTCTTAGACTGGTAAAACCCTATGTGCTAGTATCGGGTATCTGGGGGGAAAAAAAATCAAAAATAATAAAGTACTCCTAAATCATAATTTTTAACCCCATTAAAATAATAAAAGGAAACAATATATGGTAGTTCATTTTAATTGTTATTGATGAGAGCAGAAATTGGCCGCTGTTTGGTTGGTTTGATATCCATTTAAAATTTATTGTACAATAGCGAAGTTGGTTGTTGACGTTCATCTGTCTTTTATGTACAAAATAATACTGGTAAGGGAACAAAGTTCATGTGTTAACAGTTTTGGAAATTATCCTACTACGGAATATTTTTTGAATTAATACTGATCTGTCATCTTCTAAGTCAGCAGGTTCAACTGAATATTATTCAGCAAATTGCAAAAATCAATGAGCAAAACTTTGCCTAGATTTGGCGCTCATAAGAGAGCATTAGGAAGTTACTCTCAATGTTCATATTTGTTGTATCGTCAACATCCCTTGAAGCCCATTAATAGCAGTAAGGGCTATAATCTCCAGAAAAGGGCTTGTAATTGTCTTCTCAAGGTACTCCATTAGGCTGTGCTGTTGTGTTTCGTCTGGAAATAAATGCAATGGGGTCCCTAGTCTTTGTAATTTGGATCACTTTGGCAGACAAACATTGAAAATAGAATTATGGAAACAGCCAAAAGAAAACTGTATGAGTATTTTGAATACATCATTAGTCGGTAATAGATAGAAAATGAGTTTTTTTTTTTTTTTTCTCTCTCATCTTGAAACCAGTCAGTAATTCTAACAAACTAAACTTAACAAAGGTGGGGGTGAGAGGCATTATAGACACCAAAGATTTCCTGCACCTTTAATGTATAGTTACATAAGCTCTAGTGACTTTTTCCACATACAACTGGGGACATTTCCCGATTAGCTTAACTATTTCAGAAAATGTAAACTTCTATTTCAGACAGAAGGTTGAAAACTTGATAGGAAATAAAGTTCTGTGACAGCCAGCATTCTTGGAAAGAAAAAAAGGTTGGAAAGCTGGGTATGTTAGTTTTATTTATAATTTTTTTTTGCACATTGCACTTAACCAAATAGACTTTGAAGACATGAACAGTCTTACAAAAAGAGAAACCAAGAAAGAGCTGAGCCAAATATTAAGTACAAAGCATATGAGGATGCACAAAGCTCATTTTCCACAAGTGTGCATCTTCAGATTTCACTGCTGCTCTGCCACTTGAGTGCAGTGGTCTCTTCATTGATGGAAAATAACAGCTGAGAGCAGAAGCAGGTGGTGCCTTAGCACACGTAGAGGTAACCAGTCTGAACAATTTCTTTCTTGGCTTAAATGAAAAGCCATATATATATATATATATATATAAATGATAAAGCCATATATATATATATATATATATATATACACTAAATAGGTTTCTAATTGTTAATCAATATATAAATATCTTGAATATCCAGATTTGTTTTCAACACCAGTTTGTTCTTTTAATAAAACAAAAACCAATAATCATAGCAGAAATGAGAGGGAGGTGTCTATTGCTGAGTGAGATGCATTTAATTGCAGGGCCTGTGCTTGGCACATGCAAACAGTGGGTGTTTAAACTGTAAGCAGTAACAGCACTGAATGAGAGAAACCCTTTTAAATATATTATTTGTACACAGCATACAGCTGTACTTCTACAAGTGGAGGTCATAGAATTAGAATATCATGACAAAGTTGATTTATTTCAGTAATTCCATTCAAAAAGTGAAACTTGTATATTAGATTCATTCATTCATTACACACAGACTGATGTATTTCAAATTTTTATTTCTTTTAATTTTGATGATTATAACTGACAACTAATGAAATCCCAAATTCAGTATCTCAGAAAATTAGAATATCAATTAAGACCAATGCAAAAAAAGGATTTTTAGAAATGTTAGCCAACTGAAAGGTATGAACATGAAAAGTATGAGCATGTACAGCATTCAATATTTAGTTGGGGCTCCTTTGGCCTGGATTACTGCAGCAATGCGACGTGGCATGGAGTCGATCAGTCTGTGGCACTGCTCAGGTGTTATGAGAGCCCATGTTGCTCTGATAGTGGCCTTCAGCTCTTCTGAATTGTTGGGTCTGGCGTATTGCATCTTCCTCTTCACAATACCCCATAGATTTTCTATTGGGTTAAGGTCAGGTGAGTTTGCTGGCCAATCAAGAACAGGGATACCATTTTCCTTAAACCAGGTACTGGTAGCTTTGGCACTTTGTGCAGGTGCCAGGTCCTGTTGGAAAATGAAATCTGCATCTCCATAAAGTTCGTCAGCAGCAGGAAGCATGAAGTGCTCTAAAACGTCCTGGTAGACGGCTGTGTTGACCTTGGACCTCACAAAACACAATGGACTAACACCAACGGATGACATGGCACCCCAAACCATCACTGACTGTGGAAACTTTACACTGGACCTCAAGCAACATGGATTCTGTTCCTCTCCTCTCTTCCTCCAGACTCTGGGACCTTGATTTCCAAAGGAAACGCAAAATTTACTTTCATCAGAGAACTTTGGACCACTCAGCAGCAGTTTTGTCTTTAGCCCAGGCGAGACGCTTCTGACGTTGTCTCTTGTTCAAGAGTGGCTTGACACAAGGAATGCGACAGCTGAAACCCATGTCTTGCACACATCTGTGCGTGGTGGTTCTTGAAGCACTGACTCCAGCTGCAGTCCACTCTTTGTGAATCTCCCCCACAGTTTTGAATGGGTTTTGTTTCACAATCCTCTCCAGGGTGCGGTTATCCCTATTGCTTATACACTTTTTTTCTACCACATCTTGTCCTTCCCTTCGCCTCTCTATTAATGTGCTTGGACACAGAGCTCTGTGAACAGCCAACCTCTTTAGCAATGACCTTTTGTGTCTTGCCCTCCTTGTGCAAGGTGTCAATGGTCGTCTTTTGGACAACTGTCAAGTCAGCAGTCTTCCCCACGATTGTGTAGCCTACAGAGCTAGACTGAGAGACCATTTAAAGGCTTTTGCAGGTGTTTTGAGTTAATTAGCTGATTAGAGTGTGGCACCAGGTGTCTTCAATATTGAACCTTTTCACAATATTCTAATTTTCCGAGATACTGAATTTGGGACTTTTATTAGTTGTCAGTTATAATCATCAAAATGTAAAAGAAATAAACATTTGAAATACTGTACATCAGTCTGTGAGTAATGGATGAATCTAATATACAAGTTTCACTTTTTGAATGGAAATACTGAAATAAATCAACTTTGTCATGATATTCTAATTTTATGACCGGCACCTGTATTATAAGGCACATGTTTTGTGAGATGGGTTACTCTGTTGTTGCCTTAATCTTTACAGCTGTTGACACAATATGTTCTACATCTTGTATTGACTTAATCTGAATTAAAACTAGCATCCTTAATTTATAGCAAATACATCATGTATAAGAATTTTGAATTTAGTATTGACTAGCAAAGAGAAGTAGTGTGTTAAAGAAGTTATGAAAAAGAAAAGGAAACATTTTAAAAATAATGTAACATGATTGTCAATGTAATTGTATTGTGACTGTTATGAGTGTTGCTGTCATCAAGGATTTGATTATCATTATTTGTTTCAATCAGGTTTGTATTTGGAGGATGTGTTGTGTTCAAGTTGCATCCCGTGTTTGTCTAGTCTATCCCTGACCATCTCATCTTCGTTGTCAACCGTTGTAAAGATAACAGGTTTCATTCATCGAAGTGATCACTACCCAAATTGGTACTCGTGAATCTAAGATGTTCAACAGGCATTCCCGGTATTAAGTTGTGGATTTGCCTGTGAATATTTAGCGGCAGCATGTCTATGAATGTAAAAAAGTTTCTCTCGCACTTTTGCTAAGTTTGTGCCAAACACTGTTCTATCCCTGACCATCTCATCTTCATTTGCATAAGCACAGTCCTTCACCAGCAATTTTAACTCCGTTACAAAGTGATCAAAAGTCTCGTTTATACCCTGCGTCCTCTCATTAAACTTGTATCTCGCAAATATCGTATTCGCCTCAGGCATGACAAATGCCAGCGGCAGCATGTCTATGAACTTAATTTAAAGTTAAGCTTTACACCTTGCTTTCCTATTCGTTTGCATAAGCACAGTCCTTCACCAGCAATTATTTAATGTTAGCTCAGACCCGGCACTTAAAAGTTTGTGCCAAACACAATTCTATCCCTGACCATCTTTTCTTCGTTTGCATAAGCACAGTCCTGGACCAGCAATTTTAACTCCGTTACAAAGTGATCAAAAGTCTTGTTTTATACCTTGCGTCTTCTCATTAAACTTGTATCTCGCGAATATCGTATTTGTCGTAGGCATGACAAAGGTCAGTGGCAGCATGTCTATGAACTTAATTTAAACTTAAGCTTTACACCGTGCTTTGTTTCCACAGTAGCTGCACTTGTGAATATGCTTGTATGCGTCACTCGCTTCATATTCTTTTGCTGCCTTCTCAATTGTGTAATGCGTTTTTGTTCAGCGCTCTTTGGAGCTCTTGCTTGTTCTCTGCATACTGCGTTCACAGTCAGTTCACGTGAGCCGCTCGGAGTACATGCATCGAAGGTTCTCAGCTGTGCTTGTGCTATATCGTGCGATCTTGCGATGTCCACGGTTTTATTTAATGTTAGCTAAGACCCGGCACTTAAAAGTTTCTCTCGCACTTTCGCTGAGTTTGTGCCAAACACTAGTCTATCCCTGAACATCTCATCTTCGTTTGCATAAGCACAGTCCTTCACCTGCAAATATTTAGCGACAGCGTGTCAATTGGATTGCTGCTGACAGACGGCCTTATATGGGCAGGCACTCAATTACGTGGGAGGCATGACGATGAGGGACACAATTCTGCCTCACACGGCGACCGAGCTGCAGGCTATGGCCGTATAAATGTACTAAAGTAGGTTCCAGTTATGACCGTTACGTGTAGAATTTCAAAATGAAACCTGCCTAACTTTTGTAAGTAAGCTGTAAGGAATGAGCCTGCCAAATTTCAGCCTTCTACCTACACGGGAAGTTGGAGAATTAATGAGTCAGTCAGTGAGGGCTTTGCCTTTTATTAATATAGATATCGGTTATATTATCCATCCCTGTACATGGCTACATCTGTATTACTGCATTTGCATTAATTTTACACAGGTTTTTTGTCACATTTTTAGTGTCTCTAACAGAGTAATATATTAGATGAAAATGAGCTAATTCAAATATAAAAACTGATATTATTCCTAATATGTCTGTATGAAGCAAAAAGCATAACTCTGTTATTACTTAAACATTCAATATTGTATATGAATCTTCATACAGTGACTTCAAAAAGTATTTAGTCCCCTTTATTTTTCATTTTTGTCAACCTGCAGTATTGACTCTTGTTTGATGAGGGGAAAAAATGAATTTAAAAGATTTTATCATAAGATTGCAATATATCAAAATGTGCATAAAGTACAGGCATCTTGTATGTATATATGTATGTACTGTGTGTGTATACAGTATATATATATATATATATTTATGTGTGTGTGTGTCTCAGGTATGCTCTTATTAATAATGCAATTCAAATGTGTTATCAATAAATCAAAATGTGCTATTTTGTTTCTATGAATATCTCTTTTTTCTGATTATAGCAAGTGTTAGCTACTATATGAAGCAATGGCAGAATCCTCACTGAATACCCCAGTTGCCTCTTTTAAAATCTGTTCTGCAGAGTATAAAGACACAGTCTTAAACAAATTTGAGGAACATAGGAAAAACGAATTTCTGTGTGATATTACACTGATTGTGGAAGAAACCACCTATAAAGCACATAAAGCACTGCTAGCAGCAAGCAGTGAGTATTTTTCAGCAATGGTTGGCAGTGAAACCCAGACAGGCCATTCTATCTATGTTTTGGATGGGATGTCTGCTGTAACATTTGGTGCAGTGCTAGAGTTTATTTACACAGGTCGTGTTTTGATGGAAGAAACAACATCTGAGCAGATCTTGGCCATGGCCCAAGTCCTAATGGTTAAGGATCTAGTAAAAGCCTATGAAGATTACATGAAAAGCAGAAAGACAGAAATATCCAGCCAAAAGACTGTTGATATTGTTGTTATAAAACAAAAGAGAGGAAGACCAAGAAAATGTGAAGGTTTAATCAAGGAAAATGCAGCAATAAATAAACATAAACCATTTGAAAATCAAGAGACTTTGTCAGAAGTTAAAAACATGGATGAAATAAATAGTTATGAGCCACCTCAGGACCAGAAAGATGAGGTTTGCAGTGACATGCTTCAAAGCAAAATTATTATGCGCAGTCGCTTCAGCAATCGCAAGATCAAAACGCCTGTCAAGTTGAAGGGATTTAGATTGGAAAGAGATTCCTTGGAGCAAGGAGAATCCAGTAAACGAGGGCGGAAACGTAAATATCCTGATACAGAGGCACGTTGTGAAGACTGTGGAAAGGTCTTCAAGAACCATCTCTTTTTAACTATCCATAAAAGAACCCATACAGGTAAAACAAATTTTATTAATAAAATTGCTTCTCATTGAAATATGTCTTAGTAAATAGTAGTGTCACACAGAGCATCACGTGAAAACCACTGCACCTATTTCTACAAAAGTTTGCAGTTGTTTCTAGTATAATGTAAGTTATACTATAGCCTAATAATATTTTTAAAATTTCTTTCCATCCATTTTCTAAACCTGCTTATCCAGAGCGTGGTTTTTCTTTTTTTTTTTCTATAACACATAGTTTGAAACTAATGGTTTGGTCAACCTGTCATAATACTCCCATTGGTTCTGATTAACTTTTAAAATATGTGTACTTTCATTATTAATTGGTTGAAATATTTTGACACTTCATGTATTTCCTTTGTCATAATGTGTGTGTATTTGATTCATACAGCTCAAAAGGGTTATTTGTCAGATTCATTATTTTTTTTACTTAATTTGATTTGGCAATCACTAACCATCATGTATGAAAAATAAAAGACAAAGCTTACCATCCATCCATCCATCCATCCATCCATGAACTTTTCAAATCTTCTTATCCTAAGCTGGGTCACAAGGAAGACAAAGCTTTATTATGTAAATACTTTTTTTAAAGAGTGTTTTTTAAAATAAACATTCAGTTGTGTTTTTTATTATATTTGAATTCATCTTTTTCTTTGTAAATCCTTTCTAATTATTTCATTAATTCTAGGTGAGAGACCGTATGTATGTACACAGTGTAGTAAAGGTTTCTCCCAAAAGCATAGCCTACTAGTTCATCAGAGAATGCACACAGGGGAGAGACCATATGAGTGTCCTGTCTGCTCTAAGGCCTTGTCAACAAAACACTCCCTGGTTGAACACATGAGCCTACACACAGGTATGTGTTTTTTTTGTTTGTTTTTTTTTTTTTATATAACCTTTTTTAATTGTGGGTGTCAGGATTAGCAACTCTGAAAAGACAGGACAAACTTTGAAATTTTGGAGAGTATAAATTTAACAGTTAACTTTACTGGAAAAGTTCAGTTCTGGAAACATTTGAAGTGTTTTGTGTTTTCAGTTATGATAGGTTTACATTGATGTTAATCAATTATGATTATGGCAGACATAAATATTCTGAATTTCTACCTTAGACTAAATTTACATGGAAGAACTTTTGGATACATTTGCTTCTCCTGCAGACTGAGAGGTTCCAGTTGTTGTATTATTAGTTATAAGGTTAAGATGCTCCCTGCTGTAGTTCCCTGTGTGCTTCTGTGCATAGCTTTCTAGAAAATCTACAGGGGAATTATGGATTATGTTTTACAGGTTTCAAGGGAATGTGTGATAACTTCTCAAGAGAATCTAATAATTTTCCCAGGAAAAATGTAAATAAAAAATGGGAGTCCTTAATATTTTAGGTGTCTCATCTGGCATAAACTACAAATCTATGGTTTTCTTCACAACTCATTTCACTGTGCAAGCACTTTCTGTCAACTGAAGTTATGGTCTCAATTCACCAAACTTTGACTATAAATTTCTATGTGAAAGAATGAATATGTTTTTGGTAGTATAAAATCTTTTTTAAGAAAATTCACTACAATTTTTAGATGTTGTTATATTAAGGAATGCTGTACAAGCTATGGTAGATTTCGTTTTGTTTTAATGACTTGTTTAGGCAGTATAATGAGTGGTGAAGTAGACCTGCAATCTTTCATCCTCAGGTATAGGTATTTGGCAAATAAGCTTGAACTGTACCAGGAGAAAAGTAGAGGCTGTTTCATTCTTTGCTACTGTATCTTTAACCCCTAGAGTTGTTGCAGTAATGTATAAACTCATGATTAAAATCGGGATCAATTAATATAGTATACTTATTTTTACTTGATGACACAATTATTTTTTGCCCAGAAAGACACAAAATTGACTTCTCAAATCACTTAAATTATACATAAAGCACACACTATTGGTGATGAATTACAAGCAGGATAGAATTATGTTTAGACAAACTTTCATATTGTAGGGCAATTTTGGAATTTATGTCTTTAGGAATGCATGAATATGTAATTACAGAGCCTGCTTTACACATGTAATGTTTTTTCAAATAAGAAAGCATGAATTAATGAGGATATTTAAAACATGATATTTTGAAGGTATGCACTTCATATATGTATATATATGTGTGTGTATGTGTGTGTGTGTGTGTGTGTGTGTGTGTGTGTTGTATGTATATAATATGCATGTATTAATCTCATCCCTCTGATATCCAAACAGAACAGTGAGAACATTAGTTTGCTGTCAGAGTTAAAAGATTAAGAAGGTTTGATCTGAACATTATTTATTCTAAAGTGAAAACCATGATGTTTAAAATGATTCTATATATACTAAAATGCTTATGTTTATTCTTTTAATTATGTGAAGCTCTGGCTACATTTGAAATGGATTCTATCCTGCTTTTTCAGAAACTAACAGTTAAGTATTTAAAGAGTTCAGTTTGAACCGAGTAGTTTATATGAATGTGTGTAGAAGACTAAATATTGCCTTTACACTAAAGAAGCAGTGAATGACATTAATTATACCCAAGCTGGAAATATGCCACTAGCTGTATTTAATTATTAAAATATTTGTATACATTCATAATGTATTTTAGAGCAGAAGTCTTTCAGTTGTGACCAGTGTGGAAGAAATTTCAGCCAGAAGAGGCAATTAAAGAGTCACTATAGAGTGCATACAGGTAAGTACTCATATTTTTTTTTTTTTTTTTAACTTTTTTTTTTTTCTTTCAGCAGTGCTTTGTTTACACTACACGGTTTCCCAAAAGGTGTACAATAGAGTGAAGTGTTTTCACCACATTCATATTATAGTTTTCAGAAAATACTTTTGCTTGTAATGTGTTTTTCTGGTAAACATCTAAACTTAGACAACATTTTTTACCTTACAAATCACCATTTTCTATAATTATTTTCAGCAGCATTTCTTGCTACTCTCTTCCATTATACTGATCATTGTATGTATACGATAGAAGAAAAGCATCAGAAGTGCACTGACTTTTGATCTTGCATCAGTCTAACCACGATGAGGTAATAGGCAATCTGTAAGAACTTGCTAAATTAAATGAAAAAAATAACCGGTTGATTTGATATCTTACAGGAACATATGCACAGTATAAATGCAGAAAAAACTTCTCATTAACACTACATTTAATCAATCAGTATATAGTTTTTGTATTTTCATTATAGTGATATACTTTTTGAAATGATTTTTAATGCCATTGTAGGTTGATTAATATAATTATATTCCATGTAATATTCTACTTTCATATAGCAAAGAATGCTTTTTTATTAGGAATAAGCAAATGAAAGAGGGTATGGTATAAGTACGTGCACAACTTATTATAAATCAAATTCATCAATTCAGAAGGAAGAGCGCTTTGGTAGGTCGAGGTTCATGATGATGGTAAGTTTGAAAAATTGTAAAAGCTTATACGGAAGAGGTGGGGGACCACCTTGGTTAATCCAACATGCTCACTAGAGCGCTCTGCCTTGCTAAATCAAGCACAGGGATTGAGCACGGGCATCAGAGAAGCGACCCAACACAACCCACTACCATTTTGAACAATAGAAACTCGAGATCAACTGCAACCAAAAAGTAGGTCATGACCCAATGGTCGTGAAAATCCTAAATCATTTTTATATTTTTTGGAGTCCTTTGTATTTACTCAAGTAAGTACTATTATTCAGTTAATATTGTATTTTACATTTTTTAATGAAAATAATTTATAAGGCATTGAGTTCTAGATATAAGAAATTACAAGATAAGAGTGAAGGAAAAAAAAACTTATGTCTTCAAATAACTTGTTGGATGTAGCATATACAATTAGATATGATATAGAAGAAATTGTTCCTTATATGATTTTGTGACAATACTATATGATTCCATTCTGTTCAAACTAGTGTGATGCTGAGGGATCACATGCTGCACGGCTGCGCTCGGGTCCTAATTTGGGAACCTGAGGTGGTTCATCTTGTGCGGCAATGCACTTTGTCAGTGCATGCTCCCAACTTCTCTCTAGATGATTTTGGAAAGGAAATCTGTTTCTTTCAAATATCAAATGTTTGGTATTGTTGTAACATAAGCAAGTAGCTTTAATTTTTGCAACAATACTATCATCTTGGACTGATTTTTAGCAAATAGCAGTGTATTTGGGTGTTTTTATAAATATTTGTCACTAAAAGCTGTTTGGTTGCAAGCTTCAATATTGTTATACCATATAAACCTGGAAGAGTAATATGTTACCCTTTTGATAAGAAATGTATATTAAAATGAATTGCCCCCTATTTTGGTACATGTGGATAATGATATGTGAATATACAAAAGAGCCTACTAAGTAGAATTTTCTTATTTAAATTGGCATAATCTGCAGTACAAATTAAAACTTGACTTGAAATACTGCAGGAGTATAAGACTGCATTTACAACTACTGCATTACTGTTAGTAACTGTGTGTTTTAAAATAAAACGAGACCTCAAAAGTTAATTGGTTTGAGAGCATTCTGCTAGATGTTTTAAAATAGCACAAACCAATATGGATTAAACAGTATAATATATAAATAACTGTGTATATAGCTTCTATGCACATTTATGACAGTTAAGAAGCACTTTGTAAATGACTTCAGTCAGAACATCTACAAAAAGCGGATATATGTATAATTTGTTTAATATTTTATCAGTAAATAAATATCTAGACATTGGAAAAAAATGTTTTGGCTTTCTTCCTGACATAAATAAAATACATGTTTAATTAATGTTTGTGGTTAGTATGAATTTTTAATATGTGAAAGGTTAAAAATAAGTTTAAAAAATTGCATTTTATAGTATTACTAGCAAAATACCCGAGCTTCGCAGCGGCGAAGTACTGCATTAAAATTTTTATTAAGAAGAAAATTTAACCTTTTTAAACTGAGGGAAAATATGCCAATAATTATTTGTTAAGGATCTCTATGTATACCATGTTGTCAGTTCGGCCCTCCGGTTGTAACATGACCAAGCTGTGCGCTGAGCTTACTCTTGAGCATGCAACTTACAGTTGGCCATGTGAACAGTAATCTTGTCTCAAATCTCACAGCTTGGATTGCTGCTGTCATAATCGGTTTGAGTTTCATGGTTTGTTTCAATTACGATAGTATCTGCAGGATTTGTTGTGTTGAAGTAACATTCGGCATCTGTCAAGCGTTGTAAGCACACAACCGGTTTCATCGATAAAATCACATCCAGCTTTTGAGAGTTTAAACATTCATAAACATCAAAGTGTCCACTACTGAAATCGTCACCTGTGAATCTAAGGTGTTTAAGAGGCATTGGCGGTTGTCGAAAGGTGTAAAATATTTGGCCATTTCGTACACTTGAAAGCGACAACCGAACAATTCAGCGGCAGCCATCAACTCACATGCAGAACCATAGGTGAAGGGCTTAAGCATTTCACTCTTATAGTGCTCCTGTGTAGTATAATCATCTCCTGTACCGTCATCAGTCCACACCTTGAACCTGTCCCAGTCATTCAATACACAAGACACAATGTTCCTCCGGATATCAAGAGTGAGCCTGATATGGCCGTGCAATATGTAACAAAGAGAATGGAAAAGGTAGGTGCCATCTCCGGGCATGGAAACCACTCGGTAAGTGACAGTTCTTTGATCGATGGTGATCACCTCGATAGACATGGTAATGGGGGTTGGAATGATAAAGGAAATGGGTACCTGAGCAATGTAAAGTAAGTCTAAAATGTCTATACAGTAACTATAATTGTAATAAAACAAACAATAAAACAGCGGAGAAGCCGTGGATTAAACAAAAAGGCTGTAGTTATCAGTAGGGAGACGTGAATCCCGTGGCGAAGCAAGGAAGGGAATGTAGAGACCGGAGCGACGGACGGTCTTATATAGGCAGGCACCCAACAACGTGGGAGGCGTTGGGATGGGGGACCAAACGCCACCTCACACGATGACCGAGCTGCAGGCTATGGACGTATATATGTACGTAAGTAGGATTCAGTTAGTGTTGGGAACCTGTGTACAAAATTTCTTGACGATGGGCCAATAAGTAACAAAGACTGTTGAAAAGTTCAATATGGCGACCAACAGAGGCATCATACCACCGAAATAAGTACGTACATTGGTTTCGGTTAGTGCAGGGAAGCCGCCTATCAAATTTCGAGAAGATCGGGCCACAAATAAGAAAGTTCAACATGGCGGAAGTTGTTGACCGTTATGACCATCACGCGTAGAATTTCGAAATGAAACCTGCTTAACTTTTGTAAGTAAGCTATAAGAAATGGGCCTGCCAAATTTTAGCCTTCTACCTACACGGGAAGTTGGAGAATTAGTGATGTTTGGAAAATTCAATATGGCGGCCGACAGTGGCATCATACCACCGAAATAAGTACTTACATCGGTTTTGGTTAGTGCAGGGAAGCCACCTACCAAATTTCATGAAGATGGGGCCATAAATAAGAAAGTTCAACATGGCGGACGTTGTCGACCGTTATCGAACGTTATGACCGTTACGTGTAGAATTTCAAAATGAAACCTGCTTAACTTTTGTAAGTAAGCTGTAAGGAATAAGCCTGCCAAATTTCAGCTTTCTACCTACATGGGAAGTTGGAGAATTAGTGATGAGTGAGTGAGTCAGTCAGTCAGTCAGTCAGTGAGGGCTTTGCCTTTTATTAGTATAGATTATTATTTAAATGTCTAACGTTCCTCTACTATAGATATATTGTTCACAATTTACTGGTAGGTTTTGTGGGCAGTCCTTATGTATTTAGTCATTAGTAATTTTTATATTTGCATTTTACCTGAGAGCTTGTCACAGCACTCTGTGCCTGCATTCAGTGACGAGCACTGTGCAGAAATAAACTGAATTGAAGTTAATTTCAAGATACTTGGAACTTTCAACAATTTTTTAGTGTTTTCATTAAAAAAAACACTTAATTTGCCCTTTTGTTTTCTTTAGGTAAGCCTTTGCCGGAGTGTGTACAATGCCATCGAAGGTTTATGGATGCCGCTCAGTTAAAAAAACATTTACGAACTCATACAGGTAAATTTAAAGAAAACAGATTTAAAAAAATGATATCTGTGATGATGGTGGGGGGTTCAAAATAAATCAAAAATATGAACTGGGGAAAGTATGCAATAGCACTGTATATTAACTGTAGAATGTCAAGTAAATATATTGTCAAAAACAAAGGGACAAAACAAATTCTATACACTGATAGAAACTGAGGCACTAGTGTCATTGTAGTTTCACCATCAGTATGTATTGGTAGCCTTTTAGACATACATCTAGAATCTACAACATGACATATTTTTTTTTTTATTTTATTTTTTTATTAATTTTATTACAACCCATACAAAGCAATCAAGTTTTTACAAAAAGAAAAATTAAGTTAATAACAGATCGATCCCCACCCCTGAGAGAGAGAGCAAGCCAAACGGCGTTAAATTTAAGGCTTGTAAACATACCTAAATTAATAAATTCTCTGTGCTTTATGAACTTATTTTAAAATATTACTGATTAGATCCTGCCATGTTTTGAAAAAGTCTGTACGGATCCTCTAACTGAGTATTTGATTTTTCCAACTTCAAATAATATAACACATCGGTTTCCCACTGACTTAAAAGAGGAGAGTTTGGGTTCTTCCAGTTTATCAGAATAAGTCTGCGTGCCAAAAGTGTAGTGAATGCAATCACAATTTGTTTGTCTTTCTCCACTTTAAGCCCCTCTGGAAGAACACCAAACACAGCTGTTAATGGGTTAGGAGGGATTGTGAGTCCAAGGCTATCTGAAAGGTAATTAAAAATTTTTGTCCAGAATAATGTTAATTTGGTGCAGGCCCAGAACATGTGACCCAGTGAGGCTGGGACTTGGTTGCAGCGTTTGCAGGTTGGATCATGCCCTGGAAACATTTTGGAGAGTTTTAGTCGAGACAGATGTGCTTGATATATAATTTTAAGTTGTATAATTGTATGCTTTGCGCATATGGAGCTCGAGTGAATTCTCTGCATTGCTACTTTCCACTCCTTTTCTGATATATTAATTGAGAGGTCTTTTTCCCAGTGTCCTCTTGGATCTTTGAAAGGGAGGGATTGTAAAATGATTTTATATATTGTAGAGATGGAGTCTAAGTCCTTGAGATTGAGCAATATTTTTCCAGCATGGATGAGGGTGCAAGATGAGGAAAATCTGGAAGGTTTTGTTTAACAAAGTTTCTGATTTGAAGATAGTGAAAGAAATGTGTAGCTGGAATGTTAAATTTGGAATGTAATTGTTCATAGGATGCAAAGACGTTGTCTATATAAAGATCTCTAAGCAAGTTAATTCCAAATTTTTTCCAGATATTAAAAACTGCATATGTTTGTGAAGGTTGAAAGAGGTGGTTCTCTTGCAGAGGTGCCACAGATAGAAGCTTCTCCGTCTTAAAATGCTTTCTACATTGGTTCCAGATTCTAAGTGAGTGGAGCACAATTGGGTTATTTGTATATTGCCGATAGCGTGTGTTTATTGGAGCACAGAGCAAGGAATACAAAGAAGCACTGCAGGATTTTACTTCTATTGCGGTCCAAGCCTGTTTATGTTCTTCTATTTGTGTCCAGGTTCTTATCGCCTGTATATTTGCTGCCCAGTAATAAAACTGGAAGTTAGGTAGAGCCATTTTCTGCCTTTTGTCTTTGTAAGGTCGCTCTTTTGATGTGTGGATGTTTTGAAATAAATGAGGTTTTTGTTGAATCTAATTGCCTAAAGAATGATTTATTAATGTATATTGGGATGTTTTGAAATAAAAAAGGAATTTAGGAAGAATATTCATCTTAACAGTGTTAATTCTTCCAGCTAGTGTGAGATGAAGGGTTGACCATCTATGCAAGTCTTGTTTAATTTTTTCCATGCAGACGGCGAAATTTTGTTGGTATAGAGCTTTATGTTTACTTGTAATGTTTACCCCAAGGTATTTAAACTGTTCTGCAATGATAAAAGATGGGTATCTAATCTAATATTATATGCTTGAGAATTCACTGGAAAGAGTACACTTTTATTCAGATTAATTCTGAGACCAGAGATCTTTTGAAATTCTGTGAGTGCTGCTAAGACTGCAGGCACAGAATTTTCTGGGTCTGATATATACAGTACCATGTCATCTGCATATAATGAGATTTTCTGTTCCAGTCCTTCTCTGCTAATCCCCTTTATCTGATCAGTATTTTGACAATGTATTGCCAGTGGTTCAATGGCAATTGCAAACAGCAGCGGTGACAAGGGGCATCCTTGTCTAGTGCCACCTTCTAGTTTAAAGTAGTCTGAGCAAATGTTGTTGATGCAAACTGAAGCTTCTGGGTTAGTATACAGTAATTTAATCCATGCGCAAATATTTGGGCCAAACCCAAACTTCTCCAATGTAGTAAAAAGGTATTTCCATTCAATCATGTCGAATGCTTTTTCTGCATCCAATGATAATAATATTTCTGGGGTGTTTGATTTAGTTGGTGAGTATATTACATTAAACAGGCGTCGAAGATTTGAAGATAAGTGCCGGCCCCTAATAAATCCAGTTTGGTCTTGTGATATTACCGAGGGGAGCACTTTCTCCATCCTTCTGGCTAAGATTTTAGAGAGTATTTTAACGTCATTATTCAGAAGTGAAATTGGTCTGTATGATGCACTTATTTTTTTTTTGGAAAGACTGATTAGTGCTTGGCAAAAGGTTTGAGGAAGAGATTGGTTATCTCTGGCTTCTGTAAATGTTGCTAATAGGGAGCTAGCTGAGAGGAGAATTTCTTGTAAAATTCTTGGAGTGACTTTATAGCATCTAGTAATTCTGATAACGCCAGAGGTTTATCAAGTTCTTCCGCACTAAAAGTGTCTATTTGTGGTATCTGTAATGTATCCAGAAATGCATTAGATTGTGTATTGTCTTCTTTAAACTCAGTAGTATATAGGGATTTATAGTAGTCTCTGAAAGTGTGCATTATATTTTTGTGTTCAACGATTTTATCTCCGTTCGTGTTAGTGATTACCGAGATTGCATTGCACACTTCTTGCTTGTGAATTTGTTGAGCTAAAAGCTTATTAGCTTTCTCCCCATGTTCATAGTAATGATGTCTGGATTTGTAGATTAGTTGTTCAGTTTCTTTAGTTGTCAAGAGGTTTAGTTCCGAATGTAGAGCCTGCCTTCTCCTATATAGAGTTTCGCTTGGTAGTCTGGCGTGTTCTTCATCTATTTTAATAATTTCGCTTTTTATCTCTGCTACTTTCTTGGCCTCGGATTTATTTCTGTGGGAAAGATATGAGATAATCTGTCCTCTTAAGAAGGCTTTAAGAGTTTCCCAGAGTATTCCTGCAGAGATCTCGGGGGATGTATTTGCCTCTAGAAACAATTTGATTTGTTTGGATATAAATTCAGTACAATTCTCATCAGCTAATAGAAGCGGGTTGAGGCGCCATCTGCGGGGTGAGTGTATGGGGCATAGTAATTTTAGCTCCAAGATCATAGGTGCATGGTCAGAAATAACAATAGCATTGTATTTGCAAGATTTAATCTTAGGCAAGAAGTTATTGTCTATAAATTGGGATTAATAAAGTATCTATCTATCTATCTAAAGAAGTAATCGATCCTTGAGTAGCAATGATGTACTGGTGAGTAGAAAGAATATGTTGTTGAATTTGGGTTTAAAAACCTCCAGGGGTCTGATAAGTTGTGATCATTTATAAACTTTGTAATTATCTTTGCGGTGTTAGATGCCGTTCCCCCTGTGGAGGAAGTCCTATCTAAAAGTGGATTTAGAACACAATTAAAGTCAACCAGCCATTATAACTTTATGAGTGTTCAGATTGGGAATGGATGCAAATAAATTTTGTATAAATTCCTTATCATCAACATTAGGTGCATAAACATTTATCAAAATCATTTTATAGTTAGATAAGTTTCCCATGACCATTACATATGTCCCTTCAGGATCCAATACTACATCTGATGCTACAAATGGTACAGTTCTATGTATAAGAATTCCCACACCTCTAGTTTTCTTCATAAAACTAGAATGGAACATTTGGCCAGTCCAGTCTTTTTGCAGCTGGAACTGATCCTTGCTTATTAAGTGGGTTTCCTGTAAAAATACTATTTTAGCATTTAGACCTGTTAGGTGAGAGAGTACTTTCTTTCTTTCTCTTTAATTTGTGATTCAGGCCTTTAACATTCCAGCTTACGAAGTTAACTGTCCCATCATGGAGACACTGATTCTGAGTTTTTGATGTCATTTTATAGTCTTAATTGGTAGTTATAATTATAAAGATTGAGAGGATAGATTAGGTATAGATCACCTCCCCAAGTGAGGCTAAAACCCACTTCACACAGTCCCAGTCCTCTGACATACCCAGAGACAGAGCACGTCCAAAGCAAAACAAGCCCCAATGCAGCGGGTTAAAAGGGTTAAAAGATAGAGATATCTCAAAAAAAAAGGAGTTTTGCACTTAAAATATATATATAGTCTTCAGCGATATACACCCAGATAATAAACCGGGGGGATGGGGTTAAAAATGTGTCCAGAATAAGCATAACAAGTCTTAATGCAGTAATATCAATAACAATAAACCAAGGGTATGATATTGAACAGTCTCGTTTAGGGTAGAGATGAAATAATTAGAAGAAAAAAAAAAGGAGAAAAAAGAATAATTAAGCACAATAAAACATAAACAGATAGCGCCCTAGTAATACTAAGTAATAATGAGAATATATGAGAATATATGCTGATAAAAACCCGTATTTTAAAACGAATAGATCAGACAATAGATTATTAATCCTTGCTTTATCATTAACCGCCATGACTCACTATGTATCAGAATAGTCCCGGGATCAGCTTTCTTAATTCCTTTTCTGCTTCTTCCTTGCTAGCGAAGACAAACAGTTGACCCTGCCATTCCACTTTCAGTTTTGCCAGATACAAGAGGCTGTATTTGACGCTGGCTTGCCGTAACCGTTGTTTAATGTTGTAGAAGGCTGCGCATTTAATAGCTGTTGCTGGAGAGAAGTCGGGGAAGATACGAATGTGTTTATTTTCATATATAATATCTTCCTATTTCTGAGGAGTGCCATCACCTCTAGCTTAAATGATAATCGTTCAAAACGAACTATAAAAGGATCTTGGTCAGGGTCTAACGGTCTAAGACGCTGCTATCTCAGATTCTGCTTTAAAGTCGTCCCCGATTATTTTACAAAAAAAGTTCAGCTGCGAATTTCACAGGGTTTGAACTTTCTCGATTCTCAGGCAGACCTTCAATTCTGACATTATACCTTCTACTCCCCTCTTCTAAAGCAGCCAGTCTGTCTCCGAATTTTTCTCCGCGTTTTTTGCATTCGGAGCTGACATTTACTGCTTTTTCCTCGGCACTGGCAGCTACATTTTCGACCGTTTCAATCCGATTCGTGAATGTCTCCTTGAGATCCTCCAATTGATCAGTAAGCGTGCTCAGTTTAGTTCAGTTTTCCTGAATGCGCTCTTCAATTTTACCCTGCACCTGTCGAAGCTCAAGTTGCACCTCTTGATGCAGCCTTTCATTTGCCTGTTGGAATTCCTGTCGCAGCCCTTCATTTGCCAGTTTCAACTCCTGTCTCACCTCCTGTCTTCGCTTGCCTTTGCCCTTGCTTTCTCATTAGCCTTCTCGCTTTTCTTTATATCTTGCGTGAGCTCAGCGAGCAACACCTTCAGTTCAGACAGTTCAATTGTGCTTTCTTGTACTGTAGATGAAGCAGCAGACTTTGCTGTAGCCGATGTCCCCGCTGCTCCCGGCCCATGTGATTACGTAATTGAAGCTGTGGACTTCAAGGCCCTTTCCAGCTTCAGGTGATCTTCTCCGATCGGCGAGCTATCCAAATCTGCACTCACGATCGCACCTTCGCTCCCCTTTTCGCTCTTAGCCAGCGACAATGTAGCGGACCGTGGTCCCGAGGAGTCTGTACTTTCGCCCATCTGATCCAGGTCTGTCTCTTGAACTGGGGCTTGCTGATCGTAGCTTGGGTGTAGCTTTAGTTTTCGATTCTTTCAACAACAACAACAACAACATTTATTTATATAGCACATTTTCATACAAACAGTAGCTCAAAGTGATTTACATAATAAAGAATAGAAAAATAAAAGACACAACAATAAAAACAAAATAAATCAACATTAATTAACATCGAATAAGAGTAAGGTCTCAATGGCCAGGGGACAGAAAAAAAAAAACTCCAGACGGCTGGAGAAAAAATAAAATCTGTAGGGATTCCAGACCATGAGACCGCCCAGTCCCCTCTGGGCATTCTACCTAACATAAATGAAACAGTCCTCTTTGGATTTAGGGTTCTCACGGAAGGGCTTGATGATGATGGTCACGTAGACTTCTGCCTTTTAATCCATCCATCATTGTTGGAGCATCATGAAGCTTTGAGTAGGTGGAGGTGGCACAGGCCACCACCACAAAGAAACCGGAAAAAGAAACAGAAAAGAGAGTAGGGGTCAGTACGATTTTAGAGCCACCATGAATAGTTTTATGATGAATTGAACATACAGAGTATCAGGATTAAGTTAAATTAAGTTAAAATGAAGTTATAAAAGGCCATGTTAAAGTAATGTGTTTTCAGCAGTGTTTTAAAGTGCTCTACTGTATCAGCCTGGCGAATTCCTATGGGCAGGCTATTCCAGATTTTAGGTGCATAGCAGCAGAAGGCCGCCTCACCACTTCTTTTAAGTTTTGTTCTTGGAATTCTAAGGAGACACTCATTTGAGGATCTGAGGTTACGATTTGGAATATAAGGTGTCAGACATTCCGATATATAAGATGGGGAGATTATTTAAGGCTTTATAAACCATAAGCAGAATTTTAAAGTCAATCCTGAATGACACAGGTAACCAGTGTAGTGACATCAAAACTGGAGTAATGTGTTCGATTTTCTTTTCCTAGTTAGGATTCTAGCAGCTGCATTCTGCACTAGTTGCAAACGATTTATGTCTTTTTTGGGTAGTCCTGAGAGGAGTGCATTACAGTAATCTAGTCGACTGAAAACAAAGCGTGAACTAATTTCTCAGCATCTTTCAGTGATATAAGAGGTCTAACTTTACTTATGTTTCTTAAGTGAAAAATGCTGTCCTAATGATCTGATTAATATGTGATTTAAAATTCAGATTACAGTCAACAATCACCCCTAAGCTTTTTACCTCCGTCTTGACTTTTAATCCTAATGTATCCAGTTTATTTCTAATAGCCTCATTGTATCCATTATTGCTGATCACTAAGATTTCAGTTTTCTCTTTATTTAACTTGAGAAAATTACTATTCATCCATTCTGAGATACAAGTCAGACATTGTGTTAGTGAATCAATAGAATCGGGTCATCAGGTGCTATTGATAAGTACAGCTGTGTGTCATCAGCATAGCTGTGGTAGCTCACGTTGTGCCCTGAGATAATCTGACCTAACGGAAGCATGTAGATTGAGAATAACAGCGGACCCAGGATAGAGCCTTGTGGAACACCATATGGATATCATGTGTCTTGAGTTGTAATTCCACAACTAACAAAATATTTTCTCCCTGTCAGGTAGGATTCAAACCAATTTAAGACACTGCCAGAGAGGCCCACCCATTGACTAAGGCGATTTCTAAGAATATTGTGATCAATGGTGTCAAATGCAGCACTCAGATCTAAGAGGATGAGAACAGATAAATGGCCTCTGTCTGCATTCACGCAAGTCATTTACTACTTTAACGAGTGCAGTTTCTGTGCTGTGATTTGTTCTAAAACCGACTGAAATTTATCAAGAATAGCATGTTTATTTAGGTGGTCATTTAACTGCATAATGACTGCCTTCTCCAGAACTTTACTTAAGAAGGCAGGTTAGAGATGGGTCTAAAATTTTCAAGAGAGGGTCAAGATTATGTTTCTTAAGTAGGGGTTTAACTACAGCAGTCTTAAGACAGTCTGGGAAGACCCCGTATCTAATGACGAATTTACTATGTCAGAACATTATCAATTAGCACGCCTGATACTTCTTTGAAAAACCTTGTTGGTATTGGGTCAAGGACGAGGTGGAGGTTTTAATTGAGATATTATTTTATGTAAATCAGGTAAATCTATCCTAGTGAAAGAGTTTAATTTGTTTATAACAGGATGCTGGGGTTTAGGAGGATCCTTAGTGTTGGGGAGATATACTATGTTATTTCTAATATCATTAATTTTTGATTGAAAATACAGCGATAGCCTCACAGGTTTCACTGGAAGCACTTAGGAGGCATTCCTTTGAGCTACCTGGGTTTAGTAGGTGATCAATTGTAGAAAATAAGACTCTGGGATTACTAGCATTGTTATTTATAATCTTGAGAAATAGCAGCTCTCAAGACGGACAGTGTTATTGTATTCTGTTATTTTGACTTTTAATATTTCATGGTGGATAGTAAGTTTAGTCTTCCTCCATTGACGCTCAGCTCTACGGCATGTTCTCTTTAAATCAGACACTCTTTGGGTCTTCCATGGTATAACAATGCTAGAAGATTTTTTCACTGTCTTTTCAGGTGCAACTATGTCAACAGCAGCTCTCACTTTAGTATTAAATCTTTCCACCTTACTATTTACATTATCCTCGCTATTATAGCTGGCACTATAAACGGACTGATTGCTTAAAATGTTTGTAAGTTTTAAAGCTGCTGCGAGTCAAAGAAGCGTTTTTAACAATATGCTTCTCATGAGTGTTTTTATCATTATTTCTATATTAAAAAGTAGAAGAAAATGGTCTGATAGACCAATATCAATGATCTGTTTTATATCAACTTTCAGTCCTTTAGTAATCACTAAGTCTAACGTATGACCTGCTTTATGTGTAGGCTGATTTATGAGTTGTCTCAAATCAAAAGAATCCAGGAGGTTCATAAATTCTTTTACTTTTAGATCACACTGATTATCTATATGAAAATTAAAGTCGCCAACTATTAGGAGTGTGTCATAGTTAGTAATTAAAATTGACATTAAGTCAGAGAATTCCTCAAAAAGAGCGTTATATTTAGGAGGTCTATACACGGATAGTACTAGAACTTGAGAATCTCCATGAATAACAACGGCGAGATACTCAAAGGACTTGAACTTACCAAAACTGACATCTTTACATTTTAATCGCTCGAGTAAATGTTAGCCAATGCCCCCCTTTTCCCTGGCGGTCTGCAAGTAAAACTGTAATCCGAGGCAGATTCGATTAAAACACTGCGCATCTGAATTAAGCCATGTTTCATTTAGTGCAATAAAATCTATTTTTTATCACTAATAAGATCGTTGATAAAAACGTTTTGTTAGTTAAAGCTCTAACATTTAATAGTGCCATATTTAATGTTTGGAGGTGCAGAGATGAGTACTATGTGCGTTATTGATATTTGGAATAGGAACTAAATTATTTTATTAGCGCTCTGTGTATTTTTGTTTAATCTGTGATCTGTTTTATAGTTTTAATACATTGTTCCTCTAAAATAGTGATTTTAATTAGATTATTGGAGTTTATGCCGTATTTCCTAGGTTTTCTACGTGCATTGAGATTGCTTATTACAGTATTAATGTGTGCACTTTAACGGAAGACTCTATTAAACATTTATCATGTCCTAGCGCAACAGTATTATTTCGGAAGGGGTTAAGAGCAGAGATAGATAGTCAAGAAAACGAATTACCTTCGATATGTTTTCGGAGAGGACCGGCGCGAAACTGTTGGATGCAGGCCATCACGCTTGAAGAGACGCGCCTTTCCAAAAGAGATTCCAATTGTTGATGAAACCGACATCCTTCTTCTTGCAGAAACCCTGTAGCCAGTTGTTCAATCCTAGCAGACGACTGTAGTACTCGTTGGATCGTCTGATGAGAGGTAGTGGACCCGAAACGAAGATCTTTGCTGATGGGGTCCTCTCTTTCGTGTCTTTAATCAAAGCTGCGAAGTCAGCCTTCAGGATTTCTGATTGTCGGTGCTTTATATCGTTTACGCCGGCATGCAAACGATTGATCCAACTGCCCTCTCCTTGTGTTTCTGTAGACTGCTGGAGCACGTCTCATCACATCTCGGACACGAGCACCGGGAAAACAAGAAACAAACGATTTTGCATTAGGGCATGTGACATTAAGGTTTCTAACGATAGAATCACCTACCACTATTACATCACCAGGGCTGAAGGCGAAATGGGGACGCGGAGAGGGTCAAACCGGTTCTGAGATAGGATGCTCGCCTGTGCCGATGGAGGTGCTCTGGCCTTGAACCCCCCCGCCTGCATAGCTGAAATCCACCGAGGTCAGCGGCGTCGCTCCTACGAGACGCGGGGGTGAGGTCGGCACAACGCGGGGTTGATGTTTCGCCAGTTACAGATGGCGAGGACGCTGTATACAGCAGCCGGGCCTTCAGATCTCTAAGGTATCTCTGTCGGGACAGGAGTTTCTGAATTTGTTCGTCGAGTGCCTGTAGTTCTTCAACTACGATTTCAACGTGAGCTACCCCACCGTCGGCCATTTTCTGCTTCTGCTTCATGCCCTAGGAGGAATGAGAGAGAGGTTAGGGTCAAACTATCAAACTATTTCGAACCCCCCTTCTTGTTGGCCATGTTTATATGTGCTTACATATACTGTAGCAGTCCCTCTCGGGTTGAATAAATACAGGATATCTCAGATAATAAGCAAATAATATGAAAAATAACACCGCTGCTAGCGGAGCTCCACTTCAGACGTCCATCTCTCACATCGGACGAGACCAAAATGTACGACATGACATACATACAGTACAGGCCAAAAGTTTGGACACACCCCCTCATTCAATGTGTTTTCTTTATTTTCATGACCATTTGCAGCACTCCTTCACTCTCCTTCTTGGTCAAATAGCCCTTACACAGCCTGGGGGTGTGTTTGGGGTCATTGTCCTGTTGAAAAATAAATGATCGTCCAACTAACCTGACTTCTGCACAACACAACTGCTGGTCCCAACCCCATTGATAAAGCAAGAAATTCCACTAAATAACCCTGATAAGGCACACCTGTGAAGTAAAAACCATTTCATGTGACTACCTGTTGAAGCTCATCGAGAGAATGCCAAGAGTGTGCAAAGCAGTAATCAGAGCAAAGGGTGGCTATTTTGAAGAAACTAGAATATAAAACATGTTTTCAGTTATTTCACCTTTTTTTGTTAAGTACATAACTCCACATGTGTTCATTCATAGTTTGGATGCCTTCAGTCATGAAAATAAAGAAAACACATTGAATGAGGAGGTTTGTCCAAACTTTTGGCCTGTACTGTATTTCTATATTGCTTTATAAAACAATTAGGCTCACACATCACAGAATTATCACAGATTATACTTAATCACTGGTTATATCATTCAGCCTTACTTGCATGTCTTTTGGAAGCATAAAGAAATTGAACAATCCAGGAAAGTTCACAGGGAGATCATGGAAATTACCCACATACTGTAGTTGGTCGACATTAGAACCAAGGATTGCAATTTACAAAACATAGCTTTTACAAACTTCAAATAAATTATTGCCAACTGGTACCTGTGTAAAGTAAGTCTGCTAACATCAAAGTCATATTGCAGTGATGTTCTTCTTTCACCATTAACTCTTAAAATGTTTAAAAGGAAGTAGACCAAAATGGAAATGAGCAAATGATGGAGATTTTCCCAGACAAAAAGATAAGCGCAATAAAGTGTATTTAAGTGAATCACTCCTCCTTTATATCATTTACAATATTTTCATTATTTAGTTGAGGACAAAATTAAGCTCAAAAGAGGAATTAAAATGCATTTGTGTAAAACTTAACTAATCACTAATGTAACCTGTGCACTTACAAGACTACATACAGTAACAACTTCAGAAAAAGGAACAAAGAATGCAAGACTTGCCATGCAGTATAGTGTTTAGTTTACCCAAAATTTCCTGTGGTATAGAGCTGAAATCTCTGTCAATTACTACAATTTTAGTTAAATTAAAATTATTTTCAACCAATCTAGGGCACAGCAAATAGCCATTGTACCAGCCATAACAAATTTAAATTAAACACTTCTGCAAAATATAGCCTGTATATAACTTTTGTTTATAAGACTAAGAAGTTGTAACTGTCTATAATCATAACAATAGTGTAATGGAATTTTTTTTTTAACTGTAAACTTTTGAGTGAGGTGCAAACCTGCCAACTGATATTTGATTAACTTTGTAGGGATAAACAGAACCTATGTGTCCTGACTGCTGCAGTAAAAACAGGCAATACTCTTGATTTTTTTTTTTTTTTAAAATAAAAACTTCCCTTTTCAGACTCCCCTTAAGTTACATTCACTATCTCTGGTATCCCAAGTACTGCTGATTTATCTTAAGCAGATGCTGCTGACATATCAGAATTTTCATCTGTAATTACTCTAGGAGCAAATGGTCAGTTCCATTATTGTGAGCCTTAAATGTAGATAAGAGCTGATACTGTGCAGTATTTTTTGTTGCAAAAGTCTTTGATAGGAAAGCATTCTATTTTTTGTGGTGCTTTTTATGGGTGTGGAAACAATGCATATCATGGGTTCTTGCATAACAGAATGCATTGCCTTTGCATTTCCACTGATTGCTCACAGTTTAAACTAACACTGGCAGAGCTCAGACTCCTGTTGAGAACAATTTGTTCCTTCTATCAGTATTTGCTGAAGTTAATCTCTGTGAAATGTAAATCTGGCCAGAGCTGTAATGAAAGCCCTTTACCAAAACAAAAAGAGAGGATGAGATTGAGAGAAGCACCAATTAGCGATTATAAAATTTTATGTTTATGGTCTAGCTGGCGACATGCAGCGTTATTAACTATCTTACCAGTTTTTGTCTGTGTCTCTGGTTTACACTCGACATATGTATATCAGAACAATCTAGACGAGAACAGGCCATTCAGCCCAACCAATCTCACCATTCCTATCCATTTAATTCTTCTAAAAAAAAAATCTGGTATATTTTTTAAAGTCCCTACAGTCCTACTGTCTACCGCAGTACTTGGTAGCATATTCCTAGTGTCTATGGATTTCTGTGTAAAGTAAAACTTCTTAAAGTTTTGAAATTAACAGTCTCGAACCACTGTACTAATTCCCTTCATAATTCATAACTGAAAAGGCTTGGCTTTTTAAATCTCTTTTAAATCACTCTTCTCTGGACTTTTTCACGCACTGCTACAGTATTTCCTTTTTTTTTTTGTGTAACCAGGCAACAACAACTGCACACAATACTTGAGATGAGGCCTCACCAGTATGTTATGAAGCTTGAACGTAACCTCCTTGTACTCTACACATCGCGCTATATAACTTAACTTTCTGTTAGCCTTATTAATGGCTTCTGAACACTATCTGGAAGTTGATGATGGGGTAAAGTCCTTCTCATAAGGTGTACTTTCAATTTTCAGTTTCCATTTTCACTTTCCATTGTGTTGTCAAACCTAACATTTTTACTTCCTAACTCTCTAATACTTTACATTTATTGATATTAAATTTCATCTGCCACAGATCTCCCCAAGCTTGTATGCTGTCCAAGTCCCTCAGTAATGATTCAATGGATTCCAGAATATATACCAATCCACCTATATTGGTACCATCTGCAAACCTAACCTGATTTGTTACTTTATATTCCTATCCAAATCATATATATTAAAAATGGCGGCAGCCCTAGAACTGACCCCTGTGGAATACCACTCATGACATCAGCCAAATCTGATAAGGTTCCATGCACCATAACCCTCTGCTTCATGTGTCTGAGTAATTTTGCACCCATCCACAAAAATAATAATAATTATAATAATTCTATGCATTTATATAGTGCTTTTCTCACTACTCAAGAACTTGGCAATTGCAGGTTAAGGGCCTTGCTCAAGGGCCCAACAGAGCAGAATCACCTTGAACTCCTATTTTCTTTAATTTGATTCCCAACCTCTCATGTGGCACCTTTTCAAATGCTTTCTGAAAATCAATATAAGTAATATCATATGCTCCACTTTGATCATACCCTTTAGTTGCTTCATCATAGAATTCCAGCATGCTAGTAAAACATGACCTCCCCCTTCTGAACCCATGCTGATTGTTCAGTAAAACTCCTGTTCTTGTCATATGTTGCTCAATCCCATTCTTAATAATTACTTCCATTAATCTTTCCGTGATGCACATTAAGCTTACTGGCCTATAGTTGCTTGTGTCTGCTTGGTCACCCTTTTCATATAATAGGATGATGATTGTCATTTTTCAGACCTTTGGAAGTTCCCCAGTGCACAGTGACTTCCTGTAAATATGTGTCAAGGGTTTATATAGGTACTCGCTAACCTCCTTAAGAACTTGAGGGTAAATTGTTATCTGGTCTTGGATATTTTTGATTTCAGCTTATTTAATCTAAGCAGTACTTCTCCCACTACAATTTCCAAATCCCCGAGAACCTCCTTAGTAGTCCCTTTTACCCCAGGAGGTTATCTACTTCCTCACTTATGAAGACCACAGAAAAATGTGAGTTTAGAGCATTCGCTATTTCACTGTCTAGATTTTTTTTTTTTTTATTCCCCTTTACTATTCCTGATGCACTTCACCTCCTCCTTGACTCTTCTTTTACTACTAAAATACTGAATCTGTTTGGGTCTTTTTTCACCATATCTGTTGTACTCCTTTTGTGGGGAACAGCCCGGACACAGAGAGGAAGACATGATGTTTCACCACACACACGTTTATTCTCACTATAATATTTACAATAAGTGTTCACAATCCCAGTGCCGCAGCACCAATCACCCCTTTAAGTCCAGGCATTCACACAATGCCTCTCAGTCTCTGGTCCGCCTCCACTCCTCTCCTCTGCGCTCTGTCCTCTTCCACCCAACTCCAGCCATCAAATTGCTTTTATGCAAGCCCGGATGGGCTCCAGGTGCTTCCCGACACTCCCACACGCACTCCCCTGTGTGGCGGAAGTGCTGGCTGTGCACCTGGAAGCACTCCGGGTGTCCCCAGTCTTCTTCCCCCCCAACACTTCCGGGTGTGGCGGAAGTGCTGAGGTCCAGGGCTCCAAAGGCATAGGGGTGCCCCCTGGTGGTGACCACGGGGCCCCTACAGGGTGGAGCTTCAAAGGTCTGTACCCGTGGCCCCCATAGGTACCAGGGCGGTCGCCCCCACATGGTCTGGGGAAGGTGCAAGCCCTCCTCCGGTCCTCCTGGTCATCCCGGCCGGGTCGCCTCCCCAGCCATCTCTGACACTCTCTAACTGTTAATGGTTGCCCTCATGTTCTCAAATGCCCTATAATTTACATTGAAGTTATTAGTCTTGTACGCCTTATACCTGTACAGGTGGGTTTTCTTTTACTGCTTCTCTTTTTAACTCTTTATTAACTATGGAATTTTAAAAAATTTCCTACTAATTCTAAATTTAGTCATGTACCAGTCCTGAATTGCATGTAAAACATTTTTAAACATGTTACACTGCACCTTGACTGTCTCCACACTTGAAAGTTTATCTCAGTCTGTCTTCCTTAGACAGTTTTAGTCTTTGTATTCTCACTCATCCAAAACACTGAGAATTGTATTATATTATGGTCATTTGACCATAGTGGTTCAATCACCTCCACACCCTCAATTCTATCCTGATTATCACAAAATACTAAATCTAGACAAGCTTCACCCAGCGTTGGTGCTTCAACATACTGTGTTTTTAAAAAAATCAAGCACTGATTACTTCTAAAAACTTTGCAATGTTATCCCAGTTAATATTTGGTTAGTTAAAGACCCCCATGACTATATTATTGCCTTGTAAATTTGCCTTTTTAATATTACTTAGAGCTGTAATATGAAATATTTAGTTTAACTATCATTCCATGACGGCAGTCTGTCTGTCAACTTTCCAGGACTTAAAGCATCTGTTTATTACAAGCCAACAGACTGAGACAGTGCTTATTCCATCCCTAGTGTACTAAAAACAAATCCTTTTTATAATTTCACCCTACCGCTTCTGCAGCAATTATGATTACTTTCATAATGTAGCACTAAAATGATAATTTTTCAACAACAAAAATATTCTTCTCGTTTTGTGAACATACCTATGAAAAGGAGCACCATAAATAAAACTCAGATCCTTGTTGTCTCTTTCTATTCTAATATAATGTCTCTCCTACAGGTCAATAAAGAAATCCCCCCCATTTTGCAGATGGAATCTTCCATGGCAAACATTTTCTCCTAATCCATTTCTGACAACCACTTAATTTACACAAATGTTTTGTTCTTGGCTCATCCCACAAAGCATAGCCACTTGGTTTCTGTTGTAATAGAAGACACTGTTTTATTTGCAAATGTGTCAACAACAATACAATTACATCTAGTTCATCTAGAAATTTTAATATTAAACAGCAAGCTTTCTACCAATGAAATATAAAAATGTTATTGATTTAAGAAATAGCCTATGGCAAATTGTTAGTCATCTACATGAACTGAACAGGGAGACAGCCTGCAGAGAGTGTGTCAGCCATTAGGATCAAATACCTTACCAAGCCTGTTGCTGGACATTTCACATCTTTTCATCATGACCACACTGAGTTTCTGCAGTTCGTGTTCATTTTTTGGGATTTCAAAGAAACCTTACAAATAAAAACAGATGAAGCTAAACTTATTTTTAGAGTTGGTTCATACATTGCTTCCAGTTTAAATGACCAACAAACATTTCAACCTCATCCTTCATCTTCTTTGACAGCTGCTGTTTGCAGCTTCTCTTATGAATGCAAGTCTTCTTTATTTAGATGGTGAGCCGCAGCTTAGTGAGAATGTTTTGATTCAACTAGAAAGTATTAGGAATCAAAGCTTTATTTTAGGAATGTGTTAAAGGCCCCCGAAGTGTAGACCGTAGTTTCAGTTTATATATTATTATAATATTTAAAATTCAAGTTTAGTGTGGAATATTATAGCCACAGAGGACTTTTTTTACCCAGTTATTAAGTGAGTTATCCTTACAAATAGTGGAGCACAAGAACAAAAGTTTTTTAGATTAAATCAGTGACACTTTTAACACAGTATTTTAAAGTACCAATGACTGGGGAACACATGTCTAGATTTATCATTCTTTAATAATCAGGATAGGTTTCATAGATGTAATTGAACCATGGCCTCAATAGAATACATTTCAGAATGGCAGAATGCACATTGAAAATACTTTTATTAGTATAAATTTTTAGCCATTTTGATAAATATGATGAATTGGGATATACTTGTAAGCACGAAGATAGTTGAGGAGATGTGGGATAGGTTTAAAAGTGTTTCATGTGTAATGCAAGACATGTTAATCCCAAAATTTAGGAGCAGTAAGAAATTAAAGAGAAGGTAGAATCTTAAAAAGAACCAACTGAATGAAATTAACATCTGTCTAAAGCATATAAGACCTGATTACTGACTCTAGGGCATATTGCAGCATGAGCGCAAAGGATATAAAATTATATATAGTAAGACAAACCGGCATATAGCAAAAAGAACTGCAAAATGGGTGGAAAGATGACCCTAGGAGACTCTTTAGATATTTACAAGAAAAATAACTCATTACTTTAGCAAAACCAACTTTTATTAAGCTTGAAGCAGGAACACCACGATTATTTATTGTAGTGGGATCTACCACTCTCCTATACACAGACACAGCAATTAGGCAGGGTCAGGGCCAGGTTAATGGCCAAGTAATACTGTGCCCTTGCATTTATAATGTTCCTTGCATCACCCATCGATGCCAGGCACTTCTAGCATGACCAGGATCTTTTTGGATTCGCTTTTGCGCGAACTGCTAAAGCGCCGGGAGCCATAGGTTGCTTCAAGATGCTCTTCCGTGTGTTGTCCCATTGAGAGGAATCCCAAAAGAGTTTAGAAACCTTACAGTGAGTAAAAGCATTTTTTTTATCTTGTGTCCAAGTGTAGGGGCTTTTCAGGCACAAGCAACTGTCATTGGATAGGTTCCTTGTTAAAGTCGCAAAAAAAGAAAAGATTCCAGTGAGCCAACAGATAGCAATGATTCTGTTAGTTAGAGTGAAAGTCGTCCTACGCAATAACCCTCCTCCTCTCCTCTTCTCCTCTCTCTCTCTCTCTCTCTCGTCTCCCTCGCACCAGCCACAATTCTTTTCAAAGGTAAAGTGCAGATTAATTTGTTTTATGTATTTTTACTTTATATTGTATATAAATTTTTATATGAATATTTTTGGGTTGTGGAACAAATCATCTGAGTTTCCATTATTTCTTATGGGGAAATTCGCTTTGATATATGAGTGCTTTGAATTGCAAGCACGTTTCCAGAACGAATTATGCTGGCAAACCAAGGCACCACTGTAAATGTAAATGATTTCAGAGGTTGGGGGGGAGGGGAGGGGAGGGGGCTTCCTTTTAAAAGTCTGTAGATGTGAATGTATATTAAAATCGAGTAGCTCATGGGGGACCTATTACATTTAAAGTTGTGCTGTTCATCCAGACAGTTCTTGAAACCGAAGACATCACTTCTGTTTTTCTTTCCCTCCCTTTTTGCTTATAGCAAAGCAATACCCATGCTTGCATCCACTGTCGTTGGTACTGGTACTCGAGGTTTATAGCATGGTTGCTAACTATTGACCTTCAAAACGTCCTTGAAATTTGCTGAACATTCTCCTTACATTTCACACTACGCATTTCAAGCCAAACGTGATCACATCTCTTCTTTTTTTTTCTTCTCCAGGACATGGCCTAGAGTCAAAATTTTACCCAGTAATAACGTACTGCTTCAAATTACACAACTGCATCACTAACTGTTTAAAAATGGCAGCCTGTTGTATACTTAAGAAAAACTACGATTCATCCATCCAATACAACTGTAGACTCCCCATTGTCCTGTAGGATAACAATTTAATATACAGTAATCCCTCCTCGGTTGCGTTCCAGACCCCCCCGCGATAGGTGAAAATCCGCGAAGTAGAAATCATATGTTTGTATGGTTATTTTTATATATTTTAAGCCCTTAGAAACTCTCCCACACTGTTTATAAATATTCTCTGCACAGTTATACAGTAAACCCTTATTTATCGCGGTTAATCCGCTCCAGACAGATAAATGAATTTCCACGAATTAGGATTCTTTATTTATAAATCTTTATTAATAAATATTTGCGCAGTTAGATTATAGAAAATCTGTTTACGACTTTCTAAATACAATTTTAACATTATTAGAGCCCTCTAGACATGAAATAACACCCTTTAGTCAAAAGTTTAAACTGTGCTCCATGACAAGACAGAGATGACAGTTCTTTCTCACAATTAAAAGAATGCAAACATATCTTCTCTTTAAAGGAGCGACATGAGGAGCAGAGAATATCAGAGAGAGAAAAGTAAACAAAAATCAACAGGGCTGTTGTGCTTTTAAGTAAACGAAGCACCGCGATAAAGCTGCCGCAGTGAAGGGATCAATGTGAAGGTAGTCTTTTCAGCATTTTTTAGAGGAGCGTCCGTATCTTCTAAGCAAACAGCCTCTGTGCAAACAGCCCCTCTGCTCACACACCCTCTGTCAGGCGCAGAGTAAAGCAAACACTCAAAAATCAATACGGGCTGTTAGAGCTTTGAAATGTGCGAACGTGTATCATTGAGGAGTTTTATTTAATATGTATTACATGCTCTGATTGGGTAGCTTCAGGAGGAGAGAATGTCGGAGAGAGTGAGAGAGACAAAGAAAAGCAAACAATCAAAAATCAATACGGGCCGTTAGAGCTTTGAAGTGTGCGAAGCACCGCACAGGAAGCATATCGTATATCATTAAGGAGTTTTATTTAATACGTACTCTGATTGGGTAGCTTCTCAGCCATTCACTAATAGCGTCCCTTGTATAAAATCAACTGGGCAAACAAACTGAGGAAGCATGTACCGTAAATTAAAAGACCCATTGTCCACAGAAAGTCGCGAACCAGCGAAAAATCCGTGATATATATTTAGACATGCTTACAGTTAAAATCCACGATAGAGTGAAGCCGCGAAAGTCGAAGCGCGATATAGCGAGGGATCACTGTAATGAAAAAGTTCTCTGGACAGATCTACATTAATCACTAGTGACATCACATATTTGCAGCAGACTGACTAAAGACCGTTACATGTGGTAAATAGTATTGAAAGCTCTGGACTATGTCCAGTTCAACAGTCATCTGGGTTTTTTCCATTATTGTTGTTCTTACTTTCTCCTTTATCTTGTGGTTAGATAATTATGTTGGCCGTGAAGCTATTTCACAATTTGTTGAGTCACAGCTGGTAACCATTTCCTTGAAGCCTATTGCTATGCACGCCTACATGTGCTACCCGGAGCACACAGGTGTCTGTGTATGTATTTCCTGGGGGCAGCATTAACATACATAGGTTCTTGTCATAAGGTACTTGGTCAGGATTAATGCAGCTGTGGTACCTATGTCTCTTTGACAGAGCTTTTTGTTGAGTGTGGCCTTGTGCCTAATTTAAATGTGTTTTTATCTATATATTCTCTACAAATTAAAACATTTTAATTTTGTCACATAGGTGAGAAGCCTTTTACTTGTGAAATCTGTGGCAAATGCTTTACAGCAAAAAGTACTCTTCAAACCCACATCAGAATCCACAAGTAAGACAGAATTTAGTTTTTAATATTTTTTGTGTATAACAATAGGCTGATATTTAACTGTGAATTAAAAATTTTGGAGCAGTATTTTCAGTTTCATCTCAACAAACAAGATATGTTAATTCCAGTGTCTTTGTTTAATTTTACCTTGTTTAATCAACTCCTTTCCTTATCTTTTTGCCTTTCTCTTACTCTGTTTTTCTTTGAAACAATTGTGCAATAATTTTTAAAAAGTATCTAATTGTATTTTGTTTCATTTATCAGAGGAGAAAAGCCATATGTGTGCAATATATGCAACAAATCATTCTCTGATCCAAGTGCTAAGAGGAGACATGCTGCTTCACATAGTGGGAAGAAGCCATTTTCCTGTTCCCTTTGTAATGTCACTTTTGCACGCCTTGACAATCTTAAGGCTCATAAAAAGACACACAACAAGGAAAAGCGTACGGTTGGATTGACGGACCTGCCTACAACTGGAGAAGAAGAGGTTCAAAGTATCCTTCAGCTTCAGCAGTACCAGCTGACTTCATCAGGGGAACAGGAGATTCAGCTAGTGGTTACAAATGATGTAGGTAATTTAAATTTTGTGCCTGGTCAAAGTCAAGGCCTGAGTATAATCGCTACAGATGATTCACCCACTTTGACGTCGGATCAGGCTTCTGGATTGACACTGCTCACTCAGCCTTCACAGCATGTACAGAATGTGGCCCTTGTTGCTCAAGGAGGACAAACAGATCAGATTCAGGCTATTAGCGTAATGGAGGGACAGGTTGGGTCTGGGCAAGCAGAGCAAATGCATGTTATCACGCTGTCCAAAGAAGCCATGGAACACCTCCAAGCCCATCATGGTCCACCACAGCATCTACAAATCACACAAAGGTCCACCGAACCTGTCCACCTAATGCAGGACTCAACTCGACAATTTCATGAGCAAAGCTCACAACAGCTACAGATAAACAGAGGGCAGCAGGCGATTCACATCAGTGGACAGACTCCTCAGCCTATTTCCATTAGCCAGACATCCCAGCAAATTCCCAACGATCAGATTCAAGGCCAGACTTTTCAGATACAAGCTGGGACTGTTTCTTATCTATATACTACAAATTAATCAGTGATTAACAAAATCATTGTTTAAGGGATACTCTTACTTGCCTTCAGCTTTTTAAAAATCATAAATATGATGGGATTTCTTTCATATTTTAAAAAATCATGACCTTATTTATTAAAACTACTTTGTGTGCAACCTTCAGAATCCTACCAAGAAGATGGAAAACTGCTGGTACTAAAGGAAAAATGAAAGGTGTGTGTGTGTAAATACACATTCAAATTACTTTTGTGCATCAGCTTAAAGTATACTATATACAATTTTGAAGATTTTTCAGGTAAATGTTTGTTTACAAATGGATGCTTATTATAATTCATACAGCAGAGGAAGATTATTTACAATGTTTAGCAAACGTGACAACCTTCTTGAGAACATCACACATATGCAAACTGTGGATTTATTGATTATACCTCTGATTAAAAACAATTTTGTAAATGAGCAGAAAATTGACCTTCATGTGGCTTATTTGTAATAAAATTCATTATTTTTAACACAAATATAGTCTCCATTATGAATGCATTAATTATTTTTCTCAAAAGCAAGTCTTATCAGGAGAATTGGTTTGAATTTTCAGTATTTGCTTGGAACTAGAGTACTGTGCTGTAGCAGCCAAGGCTTATGAAATAAACAAGTGTAGAAAATGTTACGGGAACAGGGTGACCTGTCCTAATCTCTGGCTAATAAACTCTTTTTAAATGTACTTACAATATATGTCACACTGCCCTGCTGCAGTGACTGAAGAAGACCCATTATCAAATTAACTGTACTTCAGTTTTGTAAATAGAAATGTACTCGGGAGAATACATTTTCCAAGTTTCCATTAAGAAGAAAATATTTTCAATGAACTCTGCTGGGAGTTTTCAAAGAACTTTGCAGCAAATATATTTTGTGAAATTTGAAGCACAGATCTTTGTATCTGTACGTTGCTCACAGATAGTACAATCTACCACTGAAAACAGATGAACAGCTGGCATTGCAATGTTATGTTTGTTTGTTTTATTTTTGTTTTAATGTATTAATTTTGTGTTAAAAATAGCCCAGTAAAGGAGTGGTGTGAAGCAGTAAGCCCCTATTTAAAAGCTGAAGCCTTTGTTTGTTTAGACAATATTTTTGTATATGTTTAAAAAAAAATGCTTTTTACAGCACTACTCCACAAGGCTCACTTGTATTAGTTTTGTGGCTTATTTCCATCTTGGGATGCCTTCTGCATGAACTACCTGTGTTCTTCTGACACCAGCCTTGGACCAAAGGCTCTCCTGATTTTGAAAAATGTGTGTGCACTGAATATTTATTATACAATGATAAATTGTGCATGTACTGTATAATAAAAATATTGGAATCTGTTAACTTAAAAAAACAAAAAAACACTAATTAATGCAATCATATCATTGACAGTGAATGCCAAATCGACTCCCTTAACTTGCATGTTTTGGTTTTTTTTCAGCACATACAAAGCTTGAATGATATTATTATTCAGTTGATGCCTTTATCCAAATCCGCTTATAACATTTGAGACACAATTCGTCACATATCTTTTGTTTTTCCAACTGGAGTACAGGCACGTGAAGTGATTTCTTCATGGTCACACAGTGTAAGCAGTAAGATTTGAACCCACAGTCTCAGGGTTTAAAGTCCAAAACCATAACCAGTACACCACACTGCTTGCAGGTAATGTGAACGATGCTGTCAGTGCAAAAGCTCAGTTCTTCACTTTATTTTTCTGACAGTCTGCAATACTAGCTATGTGGGTTATCCATTCCATCAGTTTCCTCAAAAATGCTTTTTGAAGTAAACTTCTAACCCAAGAGATATTTTTTTACTGTGTATCGTTTACAAATTTAAGGCACTTGATTGTAATCATTCTGTAACAATATTAAGGTAAACAAAATGGCCAAAGTATTCCACCTACCATAGCTGCTTTAGTGTTGTTACTCTCTGTGCACCACTTGTATTTTAACCCACTGCATCTGAGTGTGGAATCACAGATATACAGCAGCTAATCGAAAAGCTCTATAGCAGGTTGAGTCAAGAGCATAAAGGATTATTGGGATACAGCTTCCAGCCCTGGAGGACATTTATAGCACATGCCAAAACCTCAAGGAAGGTCCTTGGCATCTGCATTGATTCTACTCACCAAACCACAGTCTATTTGAACTTCTTCCATCCAGCAAACACTTCAGAGACTATCCTGCATGGACCTCAAGGCTCAGAAACAGTTTCATCCCAAGAGCTGGAAGTGTGCTTGATCAGTCCATCAAGTGATCCAGGCAGAACTGTTTGTACTTATAATTACAATTACCTCACTTACGCTACAACTGTTATTGCACAACCTGAGGCACTTTATGAACCATTTACACTATCTGCACTATTTGTACATGTATATTATACTTATGCTTTCATATTGTATCATTTTATTGTTTTTTTCTTTATCATTTGATAGGGAATTAAGTTCATGGAGGAGTTGCATATTAAATCTCATTGTACCATACAATGGCAGTAAAGGAATTCAGTTCAATTCAACAGAAGAGAGCATGTGTTTATAAATAATTCTGACTGGCTTCAAAGTTGATTTAGATTTCCAAAAGCTATCAGCTCTGTGCTGTTAGATGCTTGCTGGGACTGGCGCAAACCTGGACAGGTAGATAGATGGAATAATTAAACATATATAATGGAAGAGTTTTCAATATTCCTTGAAAATTTTAAAGAATCTGTGTTCTAAGTTTACAGCTTATTTTACATTTATTACAGACGTTTATTGTGTGGCCATTGGTTACATGGAGAAAGAAAGCTGAAGGACAGGAATTAGGCCTTGGTTTGTTTGACAGAGATGGTACTGCTGCAATAAATTATTCCATCCAGGGTCATGTGTGTCCTAGCATGCATCTTGCAGGAGGCAGGAACAATCCCTGGACGGGGGGCCAGCTCATGTTTAATACATGCTTTAATGCATTTCATCATGAAAATGATATCAAGTATGCATCTTAGTACTCTAAAATGTTCAGAGATCTGTAATATCATGAATGTAATGACTGGATAGGGGAACACAGAATACAAAGCATTTAATGTGCTACTTTAGTTATGATGGAATTTGAGAAACATCAATTTTATGATGAAGTTTAAGATGTTCTGCCTTAATGACAAAATAAACTACGAGATTAAATTGGAAATTTTGAGATTACAGTTGAATTTAATCTTAACATAAACCTTTTTTTTCTTCACTGCGTCCCTATTTTTGTTCTTCTGTGTGGCCCTAGTACGTTTACATATGAAACACAGACACTAGCCTGTTCAGATTGATTTTCACATCTGACCACTTCTTGTTTATTTCAGGCGATTTATTTTTGTTTTATTCCTTCTGTTACTCAAATCACACTGCCTAAGTCACCAAATTGTACTTGAAGTGCTTGGAACTTTACTTACACAGTTTTATGCTTCTGAATTTTTTTGTGCATACACCCATTTTTGTTTTAGTGTGAATTCTACTCACAGCATTATACATGAGGCCCCAGATCTTCATTAAACTCATTTTCTCCTACCGTAAGCCTGCAGGTGCAACTCTGTCAGCCACCTCTTACACTATTACACTATTAACCATTTTAGGAATTCAATCTATTAGGTCAAAACTTTAGAAGCCATTTTAAAAGAAGGCGAGTATACGATGTGGCATTCCCCAGCTTCACATTTTCTGATGACACCACCGTCGTAGACCTTATCACCAACACTGATGAGAGAACAGGTTTACCGGCTGATTCAGTTGTGCCAGGACAACAATCTCACCATTAATGTCACCAAAAACCAAGGGGCTGGATAAAGACTTGAGGAAGTACGAGGCAGGCCACAATGAAATAGAAGGGAATGTTGTTTAGAAGAGTGAACAGCTTCAGACATTATGGAGTTACCATCACTGATGAACTGAACTAGGTGCAACACATTTATTCTTTTGTCTAAAACACTCACCAATGCATCTACAATGTCAGATATATAAGGGCAGCTTGCTTTTCTCCAGCTGTTGTACTGAACCTCTACAGGTGCACAGTGGAGGCCATCCTCACATGATATCACATCCTGGTATGGCACCTGCACAGGTCAGAATGTAAAGCACTGCAGAGGGCAGTGAAGACAGCACAGAACATTACCAGTACCCAGCTGCCTTCTGCTCAGCACATCCTCAACACTCGCTGCCTTAGAAAGGCAAACAGGATACAGTAATTAAAGATGGCAGCCATCCTGCACAGCCACTCCTCTCACTCTTAGAACAGGACCGCTCAACACCAGTCGATTCAGGGAAAGTTTCTATTCTCAAGTTGTAAGGTTGCTGAACAGTCAGTCAAAATTACAAACACTGTGTGTGTGTACTGTAATTAATAATACATATGTGTTTCCTTCTATATACATCTTTGTGGTGTGACTATTTGTTTACATTATAATTCTGTCACTGTTCTAAGAAAACATATAAGTAAGAATTTTCTTGTGCCGCGTACACCTAAAAATGAGCCTGAACTTGAAAACCTATTGTTCTGGAAGTTAACCAGGGATCTTCTGTGTGCTGCCCTCACGTTTCTGCCACAACATAAAAAGTGAGACAATGGTCTAAACACGAAAGCATGTCCACATTAGAATTATGGAAAATAATCAACATTCATGTTTTAGACTGGTCTGGTCAAAGTCCAGTCCTAAAACCTATAGGGATGCTGTGGCAAGATCTGAAAGTGGCTTATGCTCACAAACCTGCCAGTATTTTTGCATTAAAGCCGTTCTGCCAGGAAGAGTGAGCTAACATTTCTCCAAAGTGCCATGTACTATCGATACTGAAATATAGGAAGTGTTTGGTTGCAGCCAATGATATATTTGCAATAAAAGTTGAAATAAAGTAGAAGGAAAATACTTCTTCACAGCAACAAATGAACAAACATGTTTGTAACACTCTTATGACAAATCCATCAGTGGAAAATAAAGACAAATAAAGGAATCTTTGGAAGAGACAAAAAAATAAACAGCGAAGGCTGAAATTTAGGAGAAAATAAACCACTGGATGGGAGTGGAGGTTCAAAGTTGAGCTAAGGTGATCTCAAAGGGACTACCTAACCCCTCCCTGTGTTTCCAGTAAACCAGTATGGTGCACACTAGTGTACTTGTGATTGAAGGTTTGATGCCACGCTTGCCACCATTGCTCCCATTGGCTGCAGTCCACTATGACCTTCCTTTGGACCAGTGATTTGCTTAAAGTAGCAGACATGATGATCACAGCATTAAATAACCAGCTCACAATCCATCTCTACTCTCTGTTGTTTTAAGGGTTAGTTCTTCTGCCTTAATTTGAATGTCAGTGACCTAAGAGCAGCTGGCCTGTCATCCAAGAGTTTGGTGGCCCTGTGGGTGAAGGCCTTGCCGCCAAGGATGTTTTTTTTTTATACATAGAGTTATAAGAAAGTTTATGACTTGTGACTGCAGGGTACACTGCAGTGAAAGTTCTATATGGTAGAGGAGACCAAAGCCATTTAAAGCTTTACTGCTTCTCATGTCATCCAGATACATCAGGCATCTGGGGTCTTCCATTTCATCCTTTCTGTGCACTCCGCTGTCATTCTCTCTCGTATCCATATTTCCAGCGAATAACACAAAAACACTGGGATTACTGTACTTTCACATGTCATACCAGTTTAGTCATTTTACATCAAAGTTAAATTATACATGTATTTTCTGCAGCCACTTTTTTCAGTATAACTTGCTCAGGACACAATTTATCCTGATGGCACTGAGAGCATGACAAATGCAAACACTGCGCAGGGAATTGAACCAATGCAGGACACATCCTCACTCTGTAGGACTCCTTGGTGTCATTCATCTACCCGAAGTACACATCTTTGGGGTGCAAGCTCTGTGAGCACAGGGAGGTCCTGCAGATTCCACATGCTGTACATAGTGAGCGGATTGAGACGTTCAGTGCAGGACTCTGAACGTGTAAAACAGTTCTATAAAAACAGCATTTTGAAGTGTCTAAAACATGCTCATAGAGACGAATTATACTCAGTTAGTGATCCGCGTTTAAGAAAACAAAAAGTGAATTTCGTTCGCACGTCACCGTACTGCCCAACGATCCGTCCATCTGATTGGCGTTGCCCTGGAGACGGTCAGCTTGTTTACACACGCGTTCCATACCGGAGAGAAGTGAGACAGAGAAAACATGGCTCTGCATCGGAAGATTCGAGTCGAGGTGGTCGGGCTCATGAAAGACCCCAGCTTTCAAGTGGCCAAATGTATTGCTGAGGTGATGCCGCTATTCGTATTTTGGGTTCCTCGAAACTGCAACGTGAAGGTGTCGGGGGTGGTGGGTTGAGACGGTGGAGCTAACGCGTTAAAGTTGAAGCGGTTTAATTCTGAGTAGCCATCTAGCACCGTAATGAAGACGATTGTTTCGGGTCGGATTTTGGCTGCTTCAAAGTAAAAAAAGAATTAAAAAATTGTGAGAGAGACGGAGGCTGCAAGCCTCTCAACCTCATGATCGCAGATGTTTGTCTTAAAAAATGCGTTGCGGCTTTTAAAGAGTCTTTGTGACTCGTTTGCGAAACCTTGTTAGAAAATTTACTCCATACAAGTCCATTGACGTGATACTTTGAGGTGCACGTTGGCGCAGTGATTTGCGCCGGTCTCTCCAAGCTCAAGTTCTGAATCTGAACCATGTCCTAGGCTGTTTGAATGTTTAAGTCATTCCAAGAAGACCCTCAAGTTCATACCAGGAGAGCCACAGTGGCTACAGGTTTTCATTTTAATTTTACATGCACGGAAGAATGAATAGAATAAACTGTTTGGTTAGAATGGGAAATTATTTTACATTGTTTTCCCCCTGCAATAGATGACTGAATATACATGCATAAAATTCCCATTATCAAAGTCAGGGACATGGAGCCTATCCCAGCAGCCCAGGGCACAAAACAGGAAACGATCTTTGACAACCACAGTCCATCACAAGGTACACACCCACAACTGGGCTGGTTCAGAATCAGTAGTTAACCTAACCTACACAGTTTTTGGGATAGAAAGGCATTGTGGCATAGTGGATAAGGCCTCAAACTCTGATGTTGTTGGTTCAAATCCCACTACTGATGCTGTACTAGCATGAGCAAGTTACTTCATCTCCTTGTGCTTCAATTAGAAAAACACAGAAATATAACCAGTTGTAGCCAAGTAATAATTAGGGATGGGCGGTACCACTATTTTTGAAATCGATACTGAGACAAGTATTTTATGTGTCAGTATTTCCGATACACATACTAAGTAATTTTTTAAGAGCATAGGAATTTGTTTTCAAATGATGATAGTGTTTTAGGATGGCTAATAGTAATTGGTCTGTGTGTATCTAAATTAATTAATATCACAACACAGCTTCAATAGGGTGCAAGACAGGAGCAAACCCTGAACTGGGCACCCATCCATTGCAGAGTGAACACTTCAAACACACGCTAGCTTGGACAAGTCTGGCCATTCTTCTCTGACCTCTGGTATTAACAAGCCATTTTCACCCAGAGAACTGCTGCTCACTGAATATTTCCCCTTTTTTGGACCATTCTTAGTAAACCTTGGAGATGGTTGTGCATGAAAATCCCAGTAGATTAGTAGTTTCTAAAATACTCAGACCAGTCCATCTGGCACCAAAAACCATGCAACATTCAAAGTCTCTTAAATCACCTTTCTTCTCCATTTTGATGCTGAGTTTGAACTTCAGCAGGTCATCTTGAAAGTGGCTAATGTCTAAATGTATTGAGTTTTTGCCATGATTAGATATGTATATTAACAAACAGTTAACAGGTAGGTATATATATATATATATATATATATATATATATATATATATATATATATATATATATATATATATATATATATATATATATATATATATATATATACTGTCTCTGGCGGGCTGGCGCCCTGCCCGGATTTGTTTCCTGCCTTGCCCTGTGTTGGCTGGGATTGGATCCAGCAGACCCCCATGACCCTGTAGTTAGGATATAGTGAGTTGGATAATGGATAGATGGAAATATATACAGTATATATATATATACAGTATATATACTGTATATATATATATATACACAGTATATATACTGTGTGTATATATATATATATATATATATATATATCAATCATCCTGCATGTAGTTGGCATGTTCTCCCAGTGTCAGTATGCTTTTCCTCCAGATGCTCCAGTTTCCTCCCAGAGTCCAAAAACATGCATGATAGGTGGAGTGGCTTGGCTAAGTTGGCCCCTCACGTGTGTGTGTGTGTGTGTCCAGTGATTGTTCCTGCATTGAACCCAGTCATTACTGTGATAGGCTGCAGCTGCCCCACGACCTCAGCCCTGGATTATTGGGTATAAAGGATGGTTGGATGTACTGTATATATAATTTACTTAGATATGAGTATTTAATTATTTTGAATAGTATTATACAGTGTAAAGTATGTTGCATATGTATAATTTACTCAGGTATGATTAAGTACCGATAATTCTGCCAACCATCTATTTCTTGGTCCCCCATATCTACTACAGCATTGAAAGGGTTTGCTGCTTTGCTGGTGACATCAGGCACAGTGCAAACAGCAACCCTGAAAATGACAGCCACGTATTCCAGATAGCCAAGAACTCTATTTGCTGTTTACTCTAAATGTAAACTCAGTCTGAAAACAGTGATGTGATTGTTATGTAGCTGGATATTTCCAGTCTTTTTACTCTTTAAGATAGTGAAGTTTTTCTAACTTGTAAATTTTCTAAAATTTGTATGTTTTTGAAAAGCAGGGTTTGAATCAGAATATGCCCAGAACATTTTTAGAACCGGCTTTTCACCCCATGTTGGAATGTGCGTGGAATGAATATTTAAACAATAAGAAAAAGGTATGTGCAGAACCAAAGCAATGTGCATTTTTTCATTGAATGTGTATATGTGTGATGCATAATTTACTTCATTTCAACAACTCCAAATATGACACAGAGACTCATATCAGAATTTACTACTACAATATTTTAACAACAACAACATTTATTTATATAGCACATTTTCATACAAACAGTAGCTCAAAGTGCTTTACATATTAAAGAATAGAAAAATGAAAGACACAATAATAAAAACAAAATAAATCAACATTAATTAACATCGAATAAGAGTAAGGTTCAATGGCCAGGGGGGACAGAAAAAACAAAAAACTCCAGACGGCTGGAGAAAAAATAAAATCTGTAGGGATTCCAGACCATGATACCGCCCAGTCCCCTCTGGGCATTCTACCTAACATAAATGAAACAGTCCTCTTTGGATTTAGGATTCTCACGGAAGGGCCTGATGATGATGATGGTCACGTAGACTTCTGCCTTTTAATCCGTCCATCATTGTTGGAGCATCATGAAGCTTTGAGTAGGTGGAGGTGGTGGCACAGGCCATCACCACAAAGAAACCGGAAAAAGAAACAGAAAAGAGAGTAGGGGTCAGTACGGATTTTAGAGCCACCATGAATAGTTATTTTGAGGAAATTGAACATACAGAGTATCAGGATTAAGTTAAATTAAGATTAATATGAAGTTATAAAAAGGCCATGTTAAAGTAATGTGTTTTCAGCAGTGTTTTAAAGTGCTCTACTGTATTAGCCTGGCGAATTCCTATTGGCAGGCTATTCCAGATTTTAGGTGCATAACAGCAGAAGGCCGTCTCACCACTTCTTTTAAGTTTTGTTCTTGGAATTCTAAGGAGACACTCATTTGAAGATCTGAGGTTACGATTTGGAATATAAGGTGTCAGACATTTCGATATATAAGATGGGGCGAGATTATTTAAGGCTTTATAAACCATAAACAGAATTTTAAAGTCAATCCTGAATGACACAGGTAACCAGTGTAGTGACATTAAAACTGGAGAAATGTGTTCGGATTTTCTTTTCCTAGTTAGGATTCTAGCAGCTGCATTCTGCACTCGTTGCAAACGATTTATATCTTATTTATATTTTTTTTAGGTCTTAGCTAACCAAAGAAGCATAAATTGAAATAAAAGTTTCTGTCTTTTTAGACAGGCTTCTTAGTGTTCTTGTGTTTATTTTTTTCTTGATTATATTCTCTAATTTTTGGTTTCGAACAAGGAAGGCAGTGCAATGCCCAATTCATTAATAATTTCTGAACAACTTTACTCTGAAGTGTTGGTGTAGTCATGTGAATTTTCAGGGGGGAAGCACAGTGGAGCATTGGGTAGTGCTGTTACCAACATGAATAGAGCCCTGTTTGAGTCATAGGCTTTACTGTAGAATTATTATTTTCTTGGGAGCTACCGTAGATACTTTAATTTCCTATTACAGTGGAAAAACACACCATCTGATTGATGGGAAGCACTAAACTGGTTCATTGCAAGTAAGTGAAGGCATATGGGGCTGTACCTCAATAGCTTTGTGACAGACTACCATCTTGGACTGGCTTGTGCCTTCATGCTATGCTGCTTCAACCCTTTATGAGAGTAAGCAAGGTTCAGAAAATGGATAACTGGGCAGATAGGTTCATTTTCTACTGTGTGATAGATAGATAGATAGATAGATAGATAGATATGAAAGGCACTCTGTGATATATAGTGAGTGATCAATGATGGATAGAGATAATTGAGAAATAATTTGTTCTTAGCACAAGTGGTCCATAATTGGCTCATGGTTAGAAATAAGATGTCTACATATTGTAAATGCTGTATATACAGTACTGTATATGTATATCAGTTACAAGAAAAGCTACATTACCATGTTATGATATTTATTGTCAAAATATTTGTATCTGTCAAAAGGTTTTAACTTATGTGTTGTAAATGAACTTTTCTTCTTTTGACACAAACAGGAAATCCGTGGTGACACTTGGGAATATTCTTCTCCCCTTATGTGCTTTGTCAATGGAAAACTTCTCGGTGCAGAAAAAGAATTGTTATCTTGGGCAGAACACAAATGGAACTTTACCTTTTTTCGTCCGCCTGCTCTTTACCAAGCACTGGCAGAAGAATTTTATTCCCAACAATTAAAGGACACAAAGGTGAGCATGAAGTTGGGGCACCATTAGCCCTACTGATGGAGTACACTGCTGGCACTTTCGGGAATCTACCCAACCATTATCTGGGTCATAGGCCTACAGTATGTTGGGGGCATCAGGCACAAAGTAGGAACCAATGTGAACGGGGCACCAAGTCAATGCCGAACACGCACACACACAACAACATGGGGCCAGTTTATACACGCCTCTCAATCTTTTATGTACATGTTTGCAATGTGGGAAGAAAACTATGAGAAAAAAATCATTGAGACACAAAGAGAACATGCAGACTGCACACAGCTTGTAACCTGGCCAGGATCCAAACTCGAAACTCTGGAGCTGTAACGCTAAATACTGCACCACCATGCTGCCCACAGTTAATAATAAGAACATTTTAGACATTACTATGAATATATCTAAATGTATAATCCAGGTGTTTCTGACAGATTCAACTTGATTAGAAAGCAAAAAGCCCAAAGCCTACTGGTGCTGGGGTATGAAAATGATCCATTCTAATAGAGGCTGAAATGAGAGATGTTTGTTCAACATGATAAATCAAATAGAAAGACTGAAGAGGTGTTGGACATGCCTTAGCACTGAGCACCTGTAGAACTGTGAAGAGAGTCCATATGTGGCGTTATCAGTCCAATTGACACATCAGTAATAAGAAACAAGTTACAAAATACTTATGTAGTGTGATATTCAAATGCATTTGAGAAATTTGTTTCTAATAGCATTTTACAATTGCATGTAATTAAAATGGAGCCCAGATCAATTTCTGGTGACCAAAATAGCATTCATAGACACCAGATACCAACTTTAATGATATTAAAATTGCATTTCTTTCAACATTTTTTGATGGTTGTGACAGGTTTGTGGCTAAATGTACTTTATTTATGTGTAACATAAAATGTTTGAAAGAAGACCCTAATCGGAAGGTAAAATCTGTTGAAATTTCAAGCTAAAATTGCTGCTTACAACAGACACTGATGTATACTTTTTTCAGTTTGCTGATAAATTATTTGGCCAGAGAAATACTGAATCATAAATACTGAGTATGTCTTTATTCACTGTATGAATAACAGATAACCTTAAGGAGATTGTTTCCTCTTCAGTTCAGTTGTTTATAAATTAGGTGACTTTTTATTTTCCTTTTGGGCCTTTTTTACTTTTACATTTACACAAGGTCATTTAAGTTACCTGACATGACTTAAGGCAGCTAGATAGATAGATACTTTAGAGAGGTAAATTAGTATTTCAACAGTTGATGTGATGGTGAAATCCAGGCCACATGCGGGACTCTGCTGCCATTTCAATAATATGTTTTGGGGAAATTGTTTTCATGGGCTACCCTTATAAAATCTTGATAGTCAGAAAAATTGCAGTTTGATCGAAAAAAACTGAAAAAAAACTTACGTATGGGAGAAGTGTGACCGTGGTGAGGTCTGTACGAGTGACGGATGCATTCAAGTTGGAGGTGGGATTACATCAGGGATCAGCTCTGAGCCCTTTCATATTTGCAATGGTGATGTACAGGTTGACAGACGAGATTAGACAGGATTCTCCATGGACTATGATGTTTGCTGATGACATTGTAATCTGTAGTGATAGTAGGGAGCAGGTTGAGGAGACCCTGGAAAGGTGGAGATATGCTCTAGAGAGGAGAACAATGAAGGTCAGTAGGAACAAAACAATACATGTGTGTAAAAGAGAGGGAGGTCTGTGGAATGGTGATGCAAGGAGTAGAGTGGGCGAAGGTGGATGAGTTTAAATACTTGGGATCATCAGTACAGAGTAAAGGGGATTGTGGGAGAGAGGTGAAAAAGAGAGTGCAGGCAGGGTGGAATGGGTGGAGAACAGTGTCAGAAGTAATTTATGACAGACAGATGTCAGCAAGTGGTTTACAGGATGGTAGTGAGGCCAGTTGTGTTATATGGGTTGTAGATGGTGGTACTGACCAGAAAGCAGGAGACAGAGCTGCAGGTGGCAGAGTTAAACATGGTAAAGCTTGTATTGGGTGTGATGAGGATAGATAGGATTAGGAATGAGTACATTAGATGGTCAGCTCAGGTTGGATGATTTGGTGACAAAGTCAGAGAGGTGAGATTGCATTGGTTTGGACATGTGCAGAGGAGAGATGCTCGGTATATTGGGAAATAGATATTAAGGATAGAGCTGATAGGCAAGAGGAAAAGAGGAAGGCCTAAGAGAAGGTTTATGGGTGTGCTGAGAGAGGACATGCAGGTGATGGGTGTAACAGAACAAGATGCAGAGGACAGGAAGCTTTGGAAGAAGATGATCCACTGTGGCAACCCCTAATGGGAGAAGCCAAAAGAAGAATAAGAATCGAAAAAAATGTGAGACTGGTAAATTTTTAATTAATGATCTAGGATGAAAACTGGAAGCATGGAGTATAGTATTCTGATCAGTAGGGTTTCTATAAAGTGTAAATAAGAAAGAGCCTATTATAACAAACATTGTAATATCCAAGAAAGAAACAGACATAAATTCATAGTTCAATGTGAAAGATAAGTTCTGATTACAGCTATTAACATAGCTGAGTAATGAACCAAACTTAACCATTACAGATCAAAAAAACATTATTGATAAATCACAGCCACACAACAACCTGATCAAAATATGGATTATTGGAGGAGTATACAAATTGATTCTCCAAATGTGCAACATACAGATTGCCTATGCTAGGGCTGAAAGCCACCCTCATCGTGACTATTTTGTGTTGGTTGTAGGACTGATTGTTAAAAACAAAAGAAGTTCTGATTTAAAGTCACATTAGAAAGTTGAACAATAAAGTCAACGTAGTTCAATTGATAATCTGAAAAATGCAACAATTTGTTCCGCAGCTGGTTGCAGAGTATTAGTGTAAAGGGATTTTGTGTTCATAGTGACCAAAATGTAGCCATTATGGTACGTCATTCTTTGTAAATGACTCCTCACATGAGCTGAGCAATTAATGTATGATCGAGAGCATAGGACAAAGGGAACAACATAAAAATAACTGGATGACCAGGTAGATTACAAACATTCTTATGAATTTTAGGTCAGAGATAACAAAATGGGGTAAATGAGGATGCTGTTTACATAAGAATGACGTTCATAACCAGATTTATCATTGAGTTGTTTTAAGTAGTGTCCATGACTACAATAGCTCCACCTTTTTCTGCTGGATGAACAACTGTTCAAATTTCCAATGTTCAAATCATTACTTGAACTAATGAATGCTTTTGTTCATCAGGTTTATTAATATTAAACAGTTTTTGGAGGTGCTTCTCAGTAGAGTCTATGTCTTGAAGTATCAGTCGACAGAAAGTACCAACCTCTGGTTCAGAAGGAATGGGTGGATTAAATGTGTTTTTTTCAGTGATCATTGATCTTTTTCCCTACAAAATTTCTTTGATGAGTAAGTGCATCAAATTACATCAATCCGTAGGGAACCATGTTGTTCCATGTGGACAGACAGACATGCTGAAGAACATTTTATGCACATCTAAAATTTAAACAAGCACCCATTGGAGTACAAGTGTGAGTGGAGCCTTGCAATGGTCAGGTGCCCCTTCACTCTGATAGCTTGGTTAGCCTGTGACCCTCATGATCGTAAGTAGATTAAGTATTATGTTATTGTTCTTTTCTTTTCAGTTCTTCTTAACTCCTTTGGTTAGCTAATCAGTACTCATTGCAAGTATCAATTGACCGAGTCTTAAACCAAAAGAAAATATCACCTTCATTTTATTTGTATGTTAATATTTTCCCCTAATGTAGTTTCTTACGGCTGATTTGCAATCATGTTATAGTAATGAACAGATTAGTTTGAATTCTTTTTGGTTTTGCAAACTAGTTTTCTGGCCATTTTAAAGAGCCAGTGTAACACTCAAAAGAAGATTGTTGGGGAATATTTGCTATTACCCAACTAACTTAAATTAGCTTTACTCAAAGGGTTTAAAAAGGTTTGAATAGGTTTTAAGGCTTTACTGTATTAAAATTTTTGAAACAATTCAACTTTATTGTCTATGTACAGGTATTACAAAATTTAGTTATCGCATTCCTCTTGGGGTCAGAGCACAGGGTCGGTCATTGAACAGTGCCCTGAAGCAATTGCAGGTTAAGGGCCTTGCTCAAGGTTCGAACCAGCAATCTACTGGATACTGGGGCATATCCTCAGCCTCACAACCACCGCTCCACCTACATATTAAGCAGTATAATTTCGATTGAAACAATATGAATGGATTTCATTGCTTTATTTAATTAACAGCACCACTCATATAAATCATTTTAGTGTATATTGCCATTACCCAATTATTAACTTTACTTAAAATGAATGTCTTTAAGATTTAAAAAATTATTTTTAGGAAAATTTGTAATTTTGCAGCTACTTCAAGTTGATTCAAATAAAAATGAGCAGGTTTGTAGGCTTTACATGTGTTTCTAGCATAACAGACATCATTTGTTTGGTTGCCATAATAACTGAATTAATTTATATTTATAAAAAACAAATGAATTTCATTGCATTAAATCACCAATCATGTTAGAATTGTGTGTTGTCAAATGTTTTTACATTTTCCAGTGAGAAAGCACCTAAACCAATTTTTGGGGATTTTTTTCCAGAATGTTTGAGCAGCTGTGGGGTTGTATAAGTAGCAAAAAATTGCTTATTTTCATAAGCTTCATTTGCATTGAGAGTCCTCAATTTTTGTAAAGATATTAAAGTGTTGTAGCAGTCTTCACTCTTTATCTAAAAAGATACAGACTGGACATAATGGTACTTTAAGCACCAAAGGTTTGTGTGGTCATCAAGGTGGCTTTGGGTTTGTTTCCCTTTGATAATCCAGCCAGTCTGCTGCACACCCTCGTGTACATGAGCAAGCTTTTCTCCTTGTGGACACAGGAGGGCTTCAATATTTAAACAACCTTGGTGTGATTGGCTAATTCATAATATTATTTTATTATTTAAAAGTGATTTAGCTGTGGTTAGTGATCACTTGACAATTTAATTAAAACGTGAAAATAACATTTCTAAAAACAAAGATTTGCTTTTTTGGGTGTATTTAATTAATAGGAAATATCTTGTAATGCATGAGTGTGAAATCAACAGGTTGAAATTTTATTAATGTTTAAAACCGTATATACTTGTCTATAAGTCCGGTATTGAAACCTGAAAAATCTATCATAAATTTAGACCTTGATTTATTCGCGAGTTCAAAAATACTACATATACAAAATACAACTATAAATTGAATTTTGTTGGAGCAGCGAAGTTACCAATTTCTTTCGTCACTTCAACGACGATTAATTTAAAACCAGCTTTATATTTTATTCTGATCGAATGCTCCATTGTAGATAAGGAATGCTCTTATGATAAAGGTGTATGAGGGTGTGAGATACAAAAAACACAAAACAGTGCAAACGTCGCTTCGGAATAGTTTGGGTATAACTGTGTGGTCACGTAGGCATAATTCATTGAAAAAAAGGCAGTGTGCTCCGTGGTTACTCTCTCAGGTAGGTGTTTAGCATATCCTAATCTCTTGGACCAATAGCGTGAGTTTTCCGAATTTGACTTATACAACTGACATTATAAAATACCAGAATTTATATGGTAAAATCAAATCCCAACTTTCCTACCTACTCTGGATCAATGATGCGAGGTAGGCAGTTCTTTTTATTTTACCTGCCCCAGAGGTGCTCACGATCTTCCACACACATGGTCTGTAAGCATTTCCAGGTGAGGCAAAAATTCCCATAACGAAGGGACTCCCCAAACCGGCCACTCCCCCTGGCGGCCCCCACAGGACCCCACAGGGCTGTCCCCTGGGACTACAATACCTGGTATGTCTTCAGGGCACCCATGTGGAGATTCGAGCCTGAGATTGCTGCCACCTAGTGTCCTGGGGGAGAAAAAGTCCTGTGTAAGCTATCTCCTCCTGCCCTTCCTAAAGGTGTCCTCCCTCACACAACTATGCTGCTGTTCAAGGAAGAACTCATAGCTATATGTGAGCGCTTCAAGTGGTGAGCTGAAAGTGGCATTCACATGGTGTTCAAGTGGCATTCACATGGTGCGCTCCGATTCTGTTGATCATATTTACTTTTTAAAAACAATCATTAACCTTTATTATTAAGTAGGCAGAATAATCAAAATTAAACGCAGCATACAAAATTTTGGTAAAAATGGTCTCAATCTAAAATAACAATAATGGATCATTTTGTTTAAAACCTGTGGTATTTATCCTCAAGTATGATTTCTGGCTTTGCTCCACTCAGGATTGTTTGCTTGATCAATCAACATTTGCCTTTCCTGGAGTTACAGTTCCTGGATTTTGTGCAAACTGTCATTGAAAGATGTTCTCGTTGGTCACAGATTCATGTTGTTTTAAAATGCAAGGTCAATCAAAATGATCCCTCATTCACTCCTAAGCTTTTGCCCTTGGCATGGATGAGGTGTTTTTTTGTGTTACTCAGAAAGGTCTAGATAAAGTGTGATCCCAACTCATCTTCTATTAAAGTTTAAACAACTGTGCATTTAAAGTGTGTATGAGAGTGAGGGAGCCCTGACTCCCCCATCCTGACGTTTTGCAAACTGCCAGGCAGATGACTGCATAATCTCACTCCTGCATATTTTAATTTTTCTTTCTGTCTGCACCTGTTCCTGCTGTGAATGCTGTTGAGGTGGAAGAGTTCACTATATTTTTGGGAAGAGTGAAGGGTCAGGGTATGAAAAATACTAAAAAGGAACTGGCATAGTGGGGTTATTTTACTGAAAAATTAACAGAATTTAAGCAACCAAAACAAAACTTAAATTCAACAATCAGAAGTAGAAAATGATCTGAAGCAAAGATCATAATCAAATTTTCAAAATATGTACCCTACCAAAAATAACAAGCACCCCATGAGAGATTTTGTTTAGATTGTCCGAAAAGCTTGGATGAGGCTGATTTTGAAACGTCATTATCAGGATTATGATTTGTATTTATGTACTGTATGTATGTATGTACAGTGCATCTGGAAAGTATTCAAAGCGCATCACTTTTTTCACATTCTGTTATGTTACAGCCTTATTCCAAAATGGATTAAATTCATTTTTTTCCTCAGAATTCTACACACATCACCCCATAATGACAACATGAATAAAGTTTACTTGAGGGTTTTGCAAATTTAATAAAAATAAAAAAAATTGAGAAATCACATGTACATAAGTATTCACAGCCTTTGCCATGAAGCTCAAAATTGAGCTCAGGTGCATCCTGTTTCCCCTGATCATCCTTGAGATGTTTCTACAGCTTAACTGGAGTCCACCTGTGGTAAATTCAGTTGATTGGACATGATTTGGAAAGGCACACACCTGTCTATATAAGGTCCCACAGTTGACAGTCAGAGCACAAACCAAACATGAAGTCAAAGGAATTGTCTGTAGACCTCCGATACAGGATTGTCTCGAGGCACAAATCTGGGGAAGGTTACAGAAAAATTTCTGCTGCTTTGAAGGTCCCAATGAGCACAGTGGCCTCCATTATCCGTAAGTGGAAGAAGTTCAAAACCACCAGGACTCTTCCTAGAGCTGGCCGGCCATCTAAACTAAGCGATCAGGGGAGAAGTGCCTTAGTCAGGGAGGTGACCAAGAACCCGATGGTCACTCTGTCAAAGCTCAGAGGTCCTCTGTGGAGAGAGGAGAACTCTCCAGAAGGACAACCATCTCTGCAGCAATCCACCAATCAGGCCTGTATGGTAGAGTGGCCAAACAGAAGCCACTCCTTAGTAAAAGGCACATGGCAGCCCGCCTGGAGTTTTCCAAAAGGAACCTGAAGGACTCTCAGACCATGAGAAGCAAAATTCTCTGGCTTGATGAGACAAAAATTGAACTCTTTGGTGTGCATGCCAGGCGTCACGTTTGGAAGAAACCAGGCACCGCTCATCACCAGGCCAATACCATCCCTACAGTGAAGCATGGTGGTGACAGCATCATGCTGTGGGGATGTTTTTCAGTGACAGGAACTGGGAGACTAGTCAGGATAAAGGGAAAGATGACTGCAGCACTGTACAGAGACATCCTGGATGAAAGCCTGCTCCAGAGCGCTCTTGACCTCAGACTGGGGTGACGGTTCATCTTTCAGCAGGACAACGACCCTAAGCACACAGCCAAGATATCAAAGGAGTGGCTTCAGGACAACTCTGTGAATGTCCTTGAATGGCTCAGCCAGAGCCCAGAATTTAATCCGATTGAACATCTCTGGAGAGATCTTAAAATGGCTGTGCACCGACGCTTCCCATCCAACCTGATGGAGCTTGAGAGGTGCTGCAAAGAGGAATGGGTGAATCTGGCCAAGGATAGGTGTGCCAAGCTTGTGGCATCATATTCAAAAATCTTGAGGCTGTAATTGCTGCCAAAGGTGCATCGACAAAGTATTGAGCAAAGGCTGTGAATACTTATGTACATGTGATTTCTCAGTTTTTTTATTTTTAATAAATTTGCAAAAACCTCAAGTAAACTTTTTTCACGTTGTCATCATGAGGTGTTGTGTGTAGAATTCTGTGGAAAAAAATGAATTTAATCCATTTTGGAATAAGGCTGTAACATAACAAAATGTGGAAAAAGTGATGCGCTGTGAATACTTTCCGGATGCACTGTATGTATGTATGTATGTATGTATGTATGTATTTATTTATTTACAACTGTTCCATGGTCTTTAAAAACTATTTAGATTAGATTAGATTAGATAAAATGTATTAATACCAAGGGGAAATTCACATGCATACAGCAACAGAAACATAAAAGCAAGGATACAGACTCACAGGACAGATAATACAGGCAATCAATCATTTGATATATAAAGAAAAATAAATACATATAATTAAATACATTTATATTGTTAAGATATTTCAAAATGGTATTTCAAAGTAAATTTAATGAGTGCCGGTTATTGAATTGCCTGATAGCAGTGGGCAGAAAAGACTCCCAGAGGTGCTTCTTAGCACACCGTGGTGGAATAAGCCTGTGGCTAAAAGTGCTTCAAGAGAGCACCTCCTGGAGGGGATGGAGGGGATTTTTCATGATGACGTCAAGTTTTGCCACCATCCTCTTTTCCACAACAGCTTTGTGTGTGTTTGATTTGTAATTGAGCAGGGTTTCTTGATAAGTTTCTTCAGGCATTGTGGTACATTTGAGCTCAGGTTGCTTCCCCAGGAGACCGCAGCGTAGAGCACCACACTGGCTTCTATGGACTGATAGAACATTTCTAGCCACTTACTGCATACATTAAAATACCTGAATCTCCTCAAGAAGTACAGTCTGCTGAAGCCTTTCTGTGTTGTCAGACCAGTTTAGTTTGTTGTTTATGGGAACTCCCATGTACCTGTAGGTCTGCACCACTTCCCTGTCCTCCACCTGAATGGTGACTGGTCTCAGAGGTTCCTTGGCACGCCAGAAGTCAACCGCCAGCTTTTTTGCCTTGCCAATGTTGAGTTGCAGGTTGTTGTTCCTGCACCACAAGACAAAGTCCTCCACAACCTTCCTGTACTCATCTCCATCATTAAGGCACCCTATGAGGGTCTAGTCATCTGAAAATTTCTGTAGATGATAAGCTTATGATGGAAATCTGTTGTGTAGAAGGTGAACAGGAAGGTTACTTACTTATACTTTCTTGCATTTTAAAGGTCTACAAATCTACTGATAATAGTTATTTTTTGTTAACACGTGTTTAACTAGTGTTAAATATGATTAATGTTGTCCCACTGTGCTATTTTGTTTTTCTTATGGGCACCACCATTCTGGGACAGTTTTGTTGATGGTTGCTATGCTACTTGAATTCACAAACTAATTACCTTTAGCATCTTTCCTGTTGTTAGTTTCTAAATTACCAGTTACAAAAACTTTCTGCCATCTCCTGATTCCATTCTCTTTCTCAAAACTGCTGTCATTCTGTGCAAGCAGTACAGTGACATTGTATGTTGCATGACTTGTGCCTCACGGCCATGAAAGATTAGTACAAAATGGTGGGTGGCATCTGGAAAACAGAATGGTGTTACAGTGACATCACCAAACACAGCCACACATTAATAACAATGAAACACGTTAATCAAATTGCGCAGAAATTTGAAAAAATTAAACATTGTTTGAGAAACACGAAAATTGCAATTGTGTGGTATTTTCTGGACTACCATATACTGGTATTTCTGGTAACCTGGCAGCTATCCTCCATGGCTGAAGCTCGTCTAACAACTAGGATAATAAGCTTGGCCAGCAAGTGCCAGGCAATATTTTTAAATGGCCTAGCATGATGATCCACTGCACAATGGCAGATATTTGCTGTTTTCCAGCAGCAACCTATGCTCAGTGTACATCTCCCATGGTAGCCCCTGCTGTTGCACTCCACTTCCTTTAGAAGAAATACCTTAAAAAACAGCCTACATGCTGTACTCTTTAACATTAATATTCAATATCTGGATAGTTTTTATGGGTATGTTAAAGCAAGAGCAGAACAAAGGAAGACATTCTTCATGCTGTCAAATGCATCTCCTTCTGTTCTGCCTTTAATAATTAAATTTCATTAAGCTGGAATAATTGCTTTTCCTTTTTTTAAATATATTATAGTCTATTAAATATACTGTTAATCTGCTCTTCCTGTCCTTATCTAATACTGTCTTCATGTAATACTGTACATTGTTTTAACTTGTTCTGTGATTTAAATTGTCTACATTTTTGCTTGCTTTGACACAGTTACCCTTAATTCCTGCTCAGGTCACAGTTTAGTGGACTTTGCATGTTTTTGGCATGAATCTTTCTTGGGGTTCTCTGTTTCTTTTGCTCATGTCCCTAAAATGTCAGAGTCGTAATTGGCAGCTCTACATCAGACTTGATATGAGTGAATGAGGCTCAAATGTGATAGACTAGCACCCCATCCAACTGGATTAAGCAGGTTCAATGCACAATGATTGGGTACTTGATTTATATTTGTTGTAAGTCAATATATTTCATTTTGTTACACCTAACAAATATTAAAAATCTCAACTGCTGAAAAAAGTTTGATGAGAGTAGGCCAATCAGCTTCAACATGGTTCACTGGTTTTGTTTACTTATCTTTCCAACATAATAAATCCAGATTTGAATATATCTAAGGTGAAAATCACTCTCCCATTCCTTGGCAGAAAATGGCTAATTAACTCTTGGACCGCCAATATATAAGAAGTCTTGACATGTCTGTTTAATTATCTTGATCAGGTGATGCATAGTTTTGTCCCATTCTGGTCACTTAGTAGTTGTGATGTTTCAAATCACTACCCCCTAGTGATAGCAATAGTGCAGAAAAACTACATGTATTGGATTGATCTGAGGAAACCCTGTATATGTAAAGTTATACTGTATTATATGCAGTAGTTATGTAGATTTTTAAAAACCAAGATATATATTTGTGTAAAGAAAAACTTAATATCACATCTGGCTGTGGAATAATACTTTTAAGTATGTGGTGATCACAGGACCATGAAGTGAATGGTTTCAGTTATCCTGTGTGCAAGAAACTAGCTGAGAGGTTAATTTAGCACATAACTTTAATAAATGTCATGTTTCTTTCATCCAGCAATACACTCTCTGACCAATAGAGTGTCTCAGCAGCCAGCTATTAGTTTTGCGTACTATGATGTCAAAAAGTGACAGCTTTACCTGAGGTGATGGTATATTGTAGGAAAGAGGAGGAATTTTCCTTTGAATTTTTAAGTTGCATTTTCTCCAAGAATGCAGAAGGGGTAGCAACAGCTATTAATTAGGAAAATTTAAATCACAAGGATTCTAAACTCCATTTTACACCACTGGAAATGTCTAGATATGGATATTACAACATGTATCCTATTGTATCCAAAATTAATGATCATCAATTTAAAACTTTTTATGTCAGATAACACTGAGGTGAGCTTTGGAGACTACATTTTTAATATATGTACTATGGAAGACAGAAGTTTCAAGATAAGGTTATTACAGTAAACTTGCTAATCATGGTGCTGGACAGTGACAGCATGTTACATGATGATTAGATAAGAATTTCACTGTACTCTGTACACCTGACAGTGGAGACCCTAGAAAAACCTAACCGTCTGGGATGAACTGACTGCCACTCTGAATGGAGTTTATTCTTGCCATATGTCCAGTGTAGCAGCAACAGGCCCTTGAATCTCCATGATTCCAGAATTAAATTAAGTGAGTTCAAAAAATTAAAAGGACTGACGTCCTATGGCACGGTGGCGCAGAAGATACAGATCGAGCATTCCAGCTGTCAAATTTGCACATTCTACCTGCATGCATATTAGTCTAATTTATGGTTTCAAATTTTCTGTGTGTAAGGGGGTCATGTCCTGAACTGGCATGCTTTTTAGGGCCTTTTCCTGCCTTCTGCCTGATGTTGCTGGGACAAACCCTTTTATTAATCCATGTTTGAGAGCAGTATGTTTTGTTTCATTCACCAATTACTAAACCAGATTGTCCAGTTCAAGTTTGGAGAGTTAGAATTCTGAAGTAATTGTGATTAATATTCATTTGGCAAATTAATATAGAGGCCGCTGTATATATATTCTATGTAAATAGTGACGTTAAGACTGCTCAGACTGAAACTGACTTGATAACAAACATTAAATCATTCTTGTGTTCTTTGTTTGTTACCACTCTTGTGTCTCTACCATCTCTTAATAATTTATTCTATATGTGCATGTAGATTGTACTAATTACAAATATTTGGAAAATTTGCACTCAGAAAAAACAATATTGTTATCAATTTAAATTCATTCATTTGACAACATTCCATGAATTTCTAGGAAATTATTATAAATGAGCATGACATACACACTATATTATATACAGTATATGATTTGTACCAATGGCATTCATTCAATATACATAAATAACCTAATCTTAAACTTCATGGCTAGCTTTAAACTAATTTTGTCACAGAGATCACTCTCTGCCTCAAAGACCCTCTACCCTCTACCTCTTTTATTATTATACTAATATAATATAATATATTAATATAATAATTATATTATTTTATACCTCTACCTCTTTTATTTCATAAATTCTTTTTTAATAACTTTTTAACTGCTGTGCATTTGCAGCATACCTTTGTGTATATGGACCTTTCAATTGGAGGAAATGACGTGGGAAGGTTACTATTTGAGGTAAGACTTAAAAAATCAATAGAAATGAATATTTTAGGAATGTATAATGTATACTAAATATTAGTAAAGACTGACAATGCTATTTTGTTCAGCTATTTTCAGACATTTGCCCAAAGACAAGTAAGAATTTTAAAGCGCTATGCACTGGTGAGGCTGGTTCAACAAGTGACAACATAAACCTGAGCTATAAGGGATCGATATTTCATCGCGTAGTCCCAAACGGCTGGATTCAGGGTGGAGGTAAGCAAACAAGCAGTTTCACCCTGTTGATCAGGGTTACAAATAGTTCAAATTTCATATACTCTCTAGTTAAAATTAAAGTTAAAAAATAAAAGTGAATGAGTCCCAATTATTATAGATCTTGTGATGTTTCTTCTCACTAATATTTGTGGTGTGTGGCTGGGGGTGGTACCCAGTCGGGACGCCCAGGAGGACCGGAGGAGGGCTTATGCCTCCTCCAGACCACGAGGGGGAGACCACCCTGGTGGCTTTGGGGACCACGAGAACTGAGCTTGAAAGCTCAACCCTATAGGGGCCCGTGGTCACCACCAGGGGGCGCCCCGATGCCTGGAGAGCCCTCGTCCTTAGCACTTACACCAGGGACACCCAGAGTGCTTCTGGATGCACAGCCGGTACTTCTGCCACACTTGGGAGTACCGGTGGAAGATTATTAGGAGGCACCTGGAGCACATCTGGGTGTGTATAAAAGGGGCCGCCTCCCTCCATTCAAGGGCTGGAGTTGGGAATGCAGAGGATGAAGTCTTGGTGGAGAGGAGTGGAGGCGGACCTGAGAGGATGGCATTGAAGAAAGGCCTGGACTTTGGGGGTGTTTTGGGGTTGTGTGTGGCACATTTGTAAATAGAATGTACAATAAACGTGTGTTGGCTGAACTATCGGTGTCTGCCTGTCTATGTCTGGGCTATTCTCCACACATTTTACATTTACATTTATTTTCTTAGCAGACACATTTATCCAAAACAATTTACAATAGAGCTCAACGTAATCCAGTAAACATCAGTCTGGAGACTTGTTTGGGAGCAAGTGTTACAGGGCAAGGTTACAGAATTGATGAGCTTTAAACCAAACAGAACACAAAACCTAGTTAATCTTTCCTAAGCTGCAAGAACCTATGAAAGAAATGATCAATTAGACAGATAATCACAGAACAAGAGAGTCTTCAAACGCTTCTTAAACACATTGAGGGAGTCAGCAGTTTGAACAGATGTGAGCAGCTTGTTACACCAATAGGGGTTGCAAATGAAAAGAGTCTGGATTGACATTTGATGCCATACACGGTTGAATCACCAGACACTGTTCACTGGCAGACCCGACTGGGCAAGAAGGAGTATAAGAACTCACAAGTGCCTCCATATGAGTGCTGACCCATTGACCACTCTGTAGGCGAGCTTCAAGGATTTCAACTTAATGCATGCTGCCACAGGGAGCCAGTGTATGAATCTGAAAAGAGGAGTGATATGCGCCTGTCTTGGCTGGTTGAACACGTGTCACTGTATTTTGTATAGTCTGTGCGCCTTAGTAGCTCTACTGCCAGTAGAGAATGAGATGAGGTGACAGAGAATGCTACAGTAAGTTCTGAAAAGATAGCACTGCCTTCCCCCAGGCTGGATCCTTCTGCCTAGCCCCTGAATGAATTTTCAGAAAATGACACAGCCAGCCCAAATTGACAATGTAATTTATGTAAATGTAAGATTGACTGCAGAAGGATGTAGAGATGCATTGTGGTATGTTCCCAGCCAGAATTGGTTTTAGGTCCTTACCTGGACGGGACGCCAATAATATGGAAGGATGGGGAACAGCAATATATCAGGTTATTATCTCCCACCATATGCTAGATCACAGCAGACCTGGATATCGGTACCTGTTCAGGCACCAACAGGGAATGCTGAGAATTGTAGTTCGGTAGCACAGACATGCTGGGTTCCATGAGTGCCACAATGGGGTGCTGCAGGGAGTTACACTCCCTACTGTTTGAGACTCCCATAAGTGCTTGCAACAGGTGAAGCCCTGGCACTGGAAATACTTCCGGGTCCTCCATAAAAGAGACTGCACTGCCTGTTCCAGGTGAGTTGGAGCTGGGGGAAAGAAGGCAACACTTGACTTCGAGGAGTAGCAGTGTAGTGGAGAGAGAAAGAGAAAGAAAAAGAAACAATGCATATAACTATTTGTACAAGGTATTTGTAATAAAAACCTCCTTTATCTGAACCCGGGATTGTGTTTGTGTGTCATGTTTGCAGTTTGGGGCCCAGTGGTACCCCCTAACTTTCACAGTGGGTATATAAAGTTGAATCACTTTTAAGAATATGTTTCTAACCAATGGGCAGTACATCACTCCTAAAATACAGTACATGCAGTCTCCTGAGTACATGTGAAAACATGCTCAAAATAATCGTCTTAGTCAATGTGAGGGCAATAAAAAATGAAATTACTGAGAGACTTCAAGTAGAAATATTAGCAGACAGTATTTTCACTCAAAAAAGTGGTGGAAAATCATAAACCTCCAGCTGGCTACAGAACAGCAATTACTCACATCCAATATTTATTGACAGGGACGTATTTTAATTGTGTCTTTATTTTACTTTTTCCTATAAAGTTTTTTCATTTTAATATTGTGTATTATATTTGTGAGTGAGTGTGAATGTACATTTGTGAGTGTGCCTTGTATTATGTCTATCACCTTGAGCAGGTTCCAGATCCATACAACCAAAATTTGGATCGAATCACTTCAGTAAAGAATGAATTGATTTTCAGTTCAGTGGCACTTGACAGATAATAGTATAATAATATTTAGTGTAATAATATTTTTAATCTTGAGAAGAATTTGGCCTTTTTTGTTATGTGTGTATATGCATGTATGTTTCTTGCTCTCATAATGTTTGAATGGATTAACCAAACATGGCCAAATACAGAAATGTGAGAGTCCTGCTAACTGTGAACAAAACTGGAATAGAGTAACTTCTGTTTTACTGGTTACAATTTTTAAATGCCAAAAGAGACCCTAAAGTTTTTCTTTTCAAAAGAATGTTTCAAATAAAATGGAAAGAAAATTCAAATGTATAGAAGCATTTTTCAATGTTTTCAACCCACTCCTTATCTACCGTGATTTTACATTTATCTCAGATAATCTTTATTTAATAAGAATTTTATAAATGAATGTTGCTGAGAATGAAAATGTCTACAACATTGCTTCTAATGATTCAAAGAAACATTTGCCTACTTTTATGCAGCAGGAAAATCTTTGGCAATAAAACATAACATTAGCACTTAGCAATTTCACAGTTTGTTACATTTAGATAAGGCCTCATTAAATAGGGAGAACTGGTTAAATTCAAGCTTATGCTCAAAAATTCGGACGCGAGTGTAGTAGTCTTTGCGGCCTAGAAACCAAGTTACCTGAACTATTTTGTAACATTTCAGTAATTATTTACCGTTCTACTGCTGATATTTCTGATCATAAAATAGGCATGATAGCAATTGACGAGAAGAATTCGTAATTAATTGCAGAATTACAGTAATGAGTTTTCCTCTAGAGTGCCTCTTTATCTTGCACGATTTGGCTCAAAAACTAATCAGCACATTATCATCTCATAATAAGCTTAAGTTTTGAGTTTGCCATTTTACCTGTCCAGCCGTTTTAGCTCTAGACCAAGAGTTCCCAATGTGGTCGTTGATTTGAACTTTCTACGGGTCGAAAGTTTCAATAAAAAAATTTGGGGGTCAACGACAGCAAAAATAGACACCCTTACTACTGCTATTTCTTTGTTACTTCAAAATATCTATGATTCCAATAGGTACCTAATTAAGTAAAAAAATTCAAAAAATCACTTTTTTGATAAAAACACATTACATACCAAACTTGCAAACGAAAAGGTGAAATGTGTCATTAAAAGAGTCACACGTAAGAATGCATGAAAATACATGTAGTACAAACATGTCTGTGCATTGTCTTATTGAACGTATCAAAGCAAGTGCGGACATGAAAAACTGTTGCATGTCTGCACTTGCTTGCGGTGGGACGAGACGACGGATATTCGATATTAGCAGAATCTATCAGTCTTGTATGGTCATGCTTTCATAAAGCACTATAAATTGGTTTGTTAGATGTGACATGTAGTTATTTGTGATTTGAACTTTGAATATAATTATTTAATGAGAAGCAGTACTACGAAAAAGAAAATCAGAGGACAGTTTATTTATTCGAGTTTGAACAAAAATCTTCTGTTTCAAGTAATTACATGCTTTATTATTTTTTTTATCACAGGGGCTGTTGAAATTGTTTGTTAATAAAAGTTTTTATTTCTTCAGATAATAATATGACTAAACCAAAAAAGAAATGCAGACAGTACAGCTTGGACTATTTGTACTTATTTTGAATTTACATATATATTTTATAAATGTCAAAAATGTAAAAAAAAAAAAAAAAGCTCATTTTTTTTTGCTTTAATTTTCATTAGTGCAGGTTTCGATATTAAATGTTGCAGAAAATAATGCCTTATTCTGTTGTCCTTTTATCTTTTTCAATCATTAATTACAAGTGATTAAAATGAAAAGTTTGATATCTAGTGAAATACTTAATATCGTGTACTTTATTAATTTGAGTAAGTAAAGTAAATGACTAGGGGGTTGACTGTTTTAAAAGTTTTTGGTAAAGGGGTCTGCGGCCGAAGAAAGTTTGGGAACTTTTGCTCTAGACCATCCTGAAGAAACTGTGACACACACACACACATGCACTCATCATCAAGATAGTAATGTTTTCAGTATAAGGAGACACTAAAATGTCGACATCTGTCGAAAACCAGAGATCAAAATTTTTGACGAATCTAAAGCTTTCGCTCCTCCCCCATAAACGCTATGTTATGGTGGTTTGGGATTAAGCAAGAAGGATATTGAAGTGGCAACTGGTTGATTGTGAATGTTAGAGGAAACAAAGACAGAAATGATAAAAATGGTGGAAGACCAGATGTGTACAAAATAATAATAATATAATAATACTGCATACTTTGATATATTGTATAAGTTAATTGTATGGACATAAAGAATGTGATAATTACTTTTTGAAAGGCTCATCTTTTGAATCTGAAAGAATTTCCTATAACAACGGTGGGGGGGGAGTGTTAAATTCTTGCTGAATAAATGATTTTGATAAATAACAGCTCCGTTTATCACATCTCTTACATTGTAAATTCTGTGAATCTGTGAATGTTGTCTTGAGCACTGGCTCTGAGTTTACCATGACTTGATTTCTGTTCAAAGATAGGGAGAATGTTAATCTCAGTTCTTCTTTCATAGAGTTCTAAGGCGTAACCAGCATGTTTAAGTATGCTATTATAAGTCTTATTAATGATTTTAAAAAATATTTTATTTAACATCTCTATTTATTTTATATACCTACAGACATATATAAAGGAAAAGGCGATGGAGGGCACTCAATTTATGGGCCAACGTTTGAAGGTAAAAGTGGTTTCCTTCTTACAGATAAGTTAATAGTTTTATATCTGGCTTCTCACATACTAAGAGCTCTGGCCACAGTAACTGTAAAAGTTCATCCACTCAGCTATGTGAGTTGTCCGGTTGCCACGTGTTCTGTTGGGTACATATTGTACTTATATATCTTATATTTCAACATTTTATGCATATTTATTGATATTTATTTTTTGTTGTTCATTTCAATTGCTTTTTTATATTTTTGATGGATGTTTCTGCACAAGGGGGACTAGCAACAAACTGTCATTATACTTCTATAAGGTGTAGGGACAGTAAATCAAAAAGAACTGAACTAGAAATTAATCTAGTTCATAGTTCATTGAAAATATTCTGAAATGTTTTTATTTTTGGTTTTACCAGTCAAAGATTTCAAAAATCAAATTTAGATGTTTCCTTGCCCCTGATTTGAATTAAAGCAGGTTTTGTCAAGGCAACAGGTCTGTGTTGCTTTTATTTTATTTTAATTTTGATGTTTTTTTTTATTTGTTACCACTTATTTGTCTTTGTTTCCACATTTTACTTTGTATTTGTTGTTTCCAATTCCGTGCCATTTGACTTAAGTGACTACAATCATGGGATTGTCATGGTAAGTCCAGGGTCTCACCTTGACGTGTTGTTTTCTGCATTCTTTGTATTTTACTTGTGGCTGGCGTTTCTGTCATGTTTAGCATATGTATGCATATGTGTATATATATAGTATGAATTAAGAATCCAAGACATCATAAAGTTTGGGGCAGCCACCCGTATATTGTTCTTCCCAGCTGCAAAAGGGTTTTTAAATCAGAAGCACAATGTGCATATCACAGAGTCCAAAACAGAACTGACTATAGTAGCCCAAGATGGAGTCTTTAAAGGTCTGGAGAGGAACTGATGTCAGCAAAGGGGCCGGAACCAGAAGTGACATCATCAAAGGAGCCGGCTTTAGAAGTGACGTCATCAAAGGGACCGGCTTTGGAAGTGACGTCTTCTGAGGAGCCGGAACCTTGCAGGATTTCCCAGGAAACGTCTGTAGAGAACTGAGAAAGACAGTCAGCGCACTACGTCACCCCTGGTCAGCTGCAAAAGGATTTAGAGAGCACAATTGATGTTGCTGGTTTGTGTTCCCAAAATGGACTGCCCTTGGTTTGGCAAGATGGAGGATTTATAGTCCGTAACCTGCAAGTGACTTCAGTCTGGGAGCCGGAACCGGAAGTGATGTCGGTCTGTGGGCAGGAACCGGAAGTGATCTGCAGAATTAACAGAAACAGGATTAGAGCACCTCGCCACCCCCTGGCCCGGCAGGTAATAACCTCTACTTGGTCCACTCAGCTCGCTCCTAGTCGCACGTGTGTGACAATATATACTGTATATATATATACAGTATATATATATATATATGTATATATTCATTTCATTCGTAGTCTGAGTCCCGACCTGATTGTATGGGTGGTTACCTACCAGGTAACGCCTGTGGTTGGTCTGCCATTCGGCAAACATCCGCCACGGGGCCCTCTTTCAGTTCCGAGAAGCATATCATGGAATGTAGTTTACTGTCAAATAATGCAAAGAGTATGCGACACATGTTTCACCCTTCTCAGTCTACGAATGCAATGAATGTAATTACTCCGATTTACAGGCTGTCAAATAAATGAACTACACGCCGTGGTGCAGCGTATAGGGACTTCGTCTCTGACGCTGACGTCCGAGGTTCGATCCCCGTAAGGGGAGCAGTGGAGTGTGTATGCCTGATGAGCCCAAATACGTGTTGCATACTCTTTGCATTATTTGACAGTAATCTATTCATATATATATATATATATATATATATATATATATATATATATATATATATTGTCACGCTTGGGTCACAGATTTGCACAGAGACACAGGAGATTGTAGAAAACAGGAATTTTATTCAAACACTGCAAACAAACATTTGTTTCTTTTTCAAAAGCTTAAACGTGCTCCATGACAAGTCAGAGATGACAGTTCCGCTAGGAGCAGAGAATGTCAGACAGAGAGAGAGAGATAAAAGCAAAACAATCAATTCCAAAACTGGCAGGCGCTGCATAAGGCTTTTAAGTAGGTGGAGTACCGCGCAAGGTCTTTATTACGCGTTATAGCGCAAGTGAGAAGGGTAAGGAGCAGTGTGAAGTTAGACTGTGTTTCAGGGGTATTCCCAGGAGCGTCTGTGTCCTCTTGGGGTGCGATCACCCCTCGAACTTACAATATATACACATATATATATATATACAGTAATCCCTCGCTATATCGCGCTTCAACAAGGGCTTCACTCTATCTGGATTTTAAATGTAAGCATATCTAAATATATATCACGGATTTTTGCTGGTTCGCCGCTTTCTGCGGACAATGGGTCTTTTAATTTATGGTACATGCTTCCTCAGTTTGTTTGCCCTGTTGATTTCATACAAGGGACGCTATTGGCGGATGGCTGAGAAGCTACCCAATCAGAGCATGTATTACATATTAACTAAAACTCCTCAATGCTATAAGATATACTTCCCATGCGGTGCTCGATTGTTTGCTTGTCTCTGCCTCTATCTCCCCCTCTCTGACATTCTCTGCGCCTGACGGAGGGGGTGTGAGCAGAGGTGCTGTTTGCACAGAAGCTGTTTGCCTAGTGGATACGAACGCACCTCTAAGCACCTCTAAGAAATGCCGGCCGCTTTATCGCGGTGCTTCCAAAAACACACTTATTGATTTTTTGATTGTTTGCTTTAATCTCGCTCTCTCTCTCTCTCTCTGACGTTCTCTGCGCCTGACGGAGGAGATGTGAGCAGAGGGGCTGTTGGCACAGAGGCTGTTTGCTTAGAAGATACTGACGCTCCTCTAAAAAATGCCGCGGCAAACTTAAAAGCACACGTATTGATTTTTTGATTGTTTGCTTTTCTTTGCGAGCGCTCTCTCTCTCTCTCTCTCTCTGAAATTCTCTGCTCCTGACGAGAAGAAGATATATTTGCATTCTTTTAATTGTGAGAAAGAACTGTCATCTCTGTCTTGTCATGGAGTACAGTTTAAACTTTTGACTAAAATGTGTTATTTCATGTCTAGAGGGCTCTAATAATGTTAACAGTGTGGGAGAGTTTCTAAGGGCTTAAAATATATAAAAATAACCATACAAATATATGGTTTCTACTTCACGGATTTTCATCTATCGCGGGGGTTCTGGAGCATAACCCCCGATCGTATATATATATATATATATATATATATATATATATATATATAGGATATATATATATATATATATATATATATATATATTGTGGAGACTGGCCCAGACACAGACAAGCGGACACGTTCATCTCACCCACAATCACGTTTATTTACAAATATAAGTTCACAAGTGCACCACAAAACCCCCAAAAGTCCCCAAAGTCCTGGCCACAACAATGCCTTTCTTCCACTTCAGGCCGCCTTCTTGCCTCCTCCAGCAAGCTCAGTCCTCTCCGCTCCCGACTCTTGCCCTGATTGAAGGGAGGTGGCCCCTTTTATTATCACCCGGATGTGCTCCAGGTGGGTTCCAGCAATCACTCGCCGACGCCCTGTGTGGTGGAAGTGCCGGCTGCATCCCCGGAAGCACTCCGGGTGTCCCTGCTCTTCTTCCCCCTAGCACTTCCTGGTGTTGGCGGAAGTGCTGAGGTCCAGGGCTCCCAAGGCACAGGAACGCCCCCAAAGCAACCAGGATGGCGGCCCCCTCGTGATTCAGGGCGCGCATAGACCCTCCTCCGGTCCCTCAAGGCGTCCCGGCCAGGTCGTTGCCCCTGGCATCCCTGACTGTACCCCTTTGTCATGTCAAGTGTAGTCAAGAATTTGGCTGGTCCCAGTCTATATATATATATATATATATATATATATAGATAGATAGATAGATAGAGTGATACAACCTCTAGGGTCCTACTATGTCAACCCCAATCCTATCAAAGGGAACGTCAATAAGGGGAAGGGGAACCAGAGGCGCTAACCTCCTCATTAATCAGTGAGCCCATGTTCAGCGACCCGATACAACAAATCATTATCAACGACAAAGTGAGGTCCCTGTGGCATGGGCAAATCGCGCGTTGGCGTTAACGAGAACCACTGCATTCTTTATGTGTTTCAGAGAGTCGTCATTCCACTGTTCTCTCTTGAAAGAAGCCGGGTCGCTCTAAACTGAAAGTGCAACTCAGAGAGCGGGTCGGTCTGACCTCAAGGCGGAGATTCCTCCTCGCTGCGGGCGCTAGTGGATGGCGTAGTAGCCCGCGACGGTCGGGAGTGTCTTCGTCACTCTCTTGGCCTACCGCCCCACTCCCTGTCGGCTGATTACGGTGTGGAAGCAACTTGAGATGAATCGTTGTCATCTATAACGAGGCCATAAGTTTTGGGAATGCTTTCTAAACTACGCGTTACTATCAGACCAGTCTCGCCCGAGGATTACGGAAGCGGAGGATCCGGATGCACCGCCACGGTAAGCTGTCGAAGGGTTCCTCCGAGACATACGTAACACCGGGCGGTATTGTATGCGGATATCTCCGTGTATACATTTTAGACTGGTCTTCTTTTAATCCACTGTTGCGGTAGAATAAAGCGGCGAGCACGACAGACCGTTACTGCGGAATCGAACAGCGCTGTTATCTTATGTCCATTAATAAGAAGCTCCCCGTATGTTTATCCGCCAGGGATTGCTAAGGGCACACAAACAACCCGCCATTGTCCCCTACGGTCCGCCTTGTTCCCGACAGGTCGCAAGCCAGACGGCCCGGCGACTTCGAACAAGCTCTGGAATGCGTGGAAGGGACTGCTTTAGTGGACATAGCTCCCGGGTAGTCCACAGAGCGGCTGTTCTGCCCTCCCAGGTTTCACAGCCGGCCTCTGGGTTTGCAAGAGCTGCAGCAGCTCGTCCATAGAATGGAATTAGCCCCAGGCGGCTGGGCAAATTCCTGGGGTAGTCTTTTAGCAGCAGAAAACAGGCCACTTGCTGCACTATTTGTAAGGGGTTAACTCGAATGGCGTAGCCACTCACCCACCTGTTGCCAGAGAGCCATAGCCTGCTCTGACAGCCCTTTGCTTGGGTTAAACTCCCAGTTTATGATTTCCTTCACCTGCCGGCCTGGGGACAACCCATCGTTAACTGGGACCTTGGTCCCGATGGGCAGCTCGGCTTTCCTGCCAAGGAGAGCATACTGAGCCACTCGTGTGTGTTCCCCAGAAGCCAGCCCACGCCTGTGGGTCCCCTCTACATTCTCCACGAGATGGGTGGTCCCCCCGGTTATGCTCATGGAGCAGAGCCTGCACAGCGTCCTTCCTGACCCTCTGCGCACTCCCGCCCTGAAACTCGGCCCGGTACTCACCCACTACGCCACTGTAATAAGTGGAGACCAGAGGCGAAAGGTTTGGGGCAGCCACCCGCTTATTACGGTTTCCGGCTGCAAAAGTCTTTGAGGCATTGTAAAGTTGTTTACACAACAGAGTCCAAAACAGAACTGCCTGCCTAAGCAAGGCAGTGAGCTTTATAGCACAGAGGGCGGAAATGATGTCGTCCTCTGGGCGGAACTGGAAGTGACATCATCCTTGGGGCGGAACCGAAGTGACCTCATTCTTGGGGCCGGAACCGGAAGTGATGTGTCCTTCCTGGAAATGGCTCCTGGTGGGATTTCCGGGTAAGACCTGCAGAGAACTCAGAAAGAGCGTCAGTGCACCCGCCCCTGGGCAGATGTATAAACAGTATTTCCTAAGCCCTTCAACCCCAAACCCCAACACGATCACCAAAACACAGTCCTTTATCAAAAATAAACAAAGGTTTTATTTAAATACCTCCAAAATCTCACCAATACACACAAAACACTGTTCTTTTTCTCTCACCACCACACTGCCCTCCTCCAGTCAAGTGTTGCCTCTCTACCACCCAGCTCTGACTCGCCTGAGTAAGGGAGTACGATACCTTTTATTACAGACCCGGGAATACTTCTGGTGCCAGGGCAGTTGCCTGATGGAAGTACTTCCGGGTCACATGGAACTCCATTATTTGATCAGGGAACTTTTTCCCCTTGGACCCCCTTTGCGGCACCCCGTGACCCCAGCAGGGCTGCCCTGTCAGACTACATTTCCCGGCATGTCCTGCTGGCTTCCCATCTAGCGTGCTGGGGGAATAACAGTTCCCTAGCTATCTCTCTGCTTCTATAGGGGGTGTCTGTCAATTTCTTCCTTCCGGGTCTGCTTCCTTTCCTGGCTGGGATGTCTGTCCAGCCAGTGTGGCATCTACAATAGATATATATTTAGTTTTGCTACATTTTTTCTTGGTAGTTTTTTTTTTTACTTTTGGTACTTCCTTGATGTAATCAGCTAATTACATTATCTTCTTTCTTGTGCAGATTTGGGCCGAGATTTTCAATGAATTAATTACCCTCAGTTGAAGTCATTTGCTTTATGGTTTAATTTAAACACCTGAAGTCACCTCCACAGTTCAGTGGCAGTGCTGCATTCTTCTGCTCTCTTACCTTTCATTTTGTTTAGATTGGTTTTGTGTTCATCCTTTCAAGTTTTTGAATTTTGGATTTAATATTTAATATTTGAATTTTTGGCTTGAATTTAGTTTTCGCGTTTTGTTTTTAATTTTGCCTATTTATTTAGTTTTGAATATTGCTTCTTCTTTTGAACTTAACACATTTGTTTAGGAATGTGGAAGAAAAACAGAAATACCTGGGAGAAATCCCATGTGAATACATAGAGAACCCAAAAACTCCATGCAGACAACAACCAGGCACTCAAATCAAAATTCACGATGCATAAATGAGAACAGTCACCACTACAGTATATTGTGCCATCCCGGTAAATGTCATACTAAAGCATAAATAATTGTACATGACCAATACTCTTTTCTTAATTTTAAATATTCAAAAAGAAATACTGTAATGTGTTATAAAAAAAAACGTGCTCCTTTTTTGCTAATAGAAAGCCTTTTGTAAGTAGTGGATATAATCTATCTTCTTAGCTATGCAAGCACATAAAGTCTCTGGGTATAGACAAAATATGGATAAGGAATTAACAGTATCTATTAGTGTGGTGCATTGCTTAATTATGTGTAATAGGACATTTCTATAATATAGTTTATTTCATTTTCAGACCTAATTTTTCCAATACACAATAACATTGGGCTATTGCTGGAAGTTATTGTTATTGGGATACCAGTCAGTCACAGTGTACTGTCACACATCAATATGGGGGAAATCACCCTAACTTGCATGTCTTTGGGATGCAGGAAAAAATGGAGTAGCTGGGAAAAGATAAAGGGAGAACATGCAAACTCTACTTAGACAAGGTATCTGTGAATCGGCAGCACTTGCTACTGTGCCACTAAGCTGACCATATTCAGATTAATTTAAAGAATCTCAATTATTTATTCAGATTGAAAGCATCCTATTGTGTGGTTTGCTTATAGTTTGCAATGTGGTGTGACATTTTCATGCTATTATTTTGTCAAGCCAACTCTAAACCCATTAGCAATCGGATAATGTCAAAGTCTCTGTATAGCACTTCAGAGTCAAATTTCTCTGTCAACTAAACCCCTTTTAATGCACACACATTATGATATTAACAATGTTGGTGGCATTTATTTTGTTAATTTTAGCAGTTTTATAAAGTTCAGTTAAGGCTGTTTTCAGCACTTTGATGCTTGTGATGTAACTCTATATTTTGGAGTGTAATAAAGAGAGCAGGTGCTCTGAGAAATATAAACCTATAAAAAAGATTGAATGTATCAGGATTTTCTTGGAATCGCAGAAATCACAATGCTTGCCCTATAATACTGGCCTTTATTACTTACAAATAGGACAAAACATTTGTGCATTTTAGGCTGAACAGGATGAGGAATGATTATGCCATCAGCACTTTTTTATGATTACTGATCTTTTTCGAGATGCCACAAATAATGAACTTTCCATCTATGGAGGTTTCTAGTCTTGCTGCATGTTTTTCTATCTGGCCATCCATTATCTGAAAATGTCTGTTTTTTCATTATTCTGTCAATGGAGGTCAGAGGTCATTCCAACACAACATCGACAATCATTTATTTTTGTATAACCCAAAATCACACAAAGAATGCCTCAATGGGCTTCAACAGGCCCTGTTTTTTGACAATCACAGCCATAAGAAGACAAGAAAAAACTCCTTGTAGGGAAAACAAATAGAAGAAATCTATTCTGAAGGCAGTTCAGAGAGAGACCCCTTCCAGAACTATTACATATGAGGATACAAATTTGTTGAAATACATCAAAATTAAATTAGAAAGTAGTTAACATAATTGACAAAACAAAACCACATCTGTCCATCAGCTGGATTGTAGAAAAGAAGTTAGTCAGAGTCCTGGAAACCTCGGCCAACAAGACGCCCTACTGGCCATTCTAAAGCTAAGTCAGTGCTTGACCGGCCAATCTGATGAAAGGACCCTTCTACCTAATGATTCCAGTGCTCCTTTATCAGATATGATTTTCCATAGGCAGGCAAACAACTTGGCATTAGGGGAATGGTGCCACATGTGAGTACAGAGAAAAGAAATAGAGTAGGCGAGGGTTAGTAATAAATTATAACTTATCATATTACTTATGATTTAGTGCTAATGACTAACTACAGAGATGCACAGCTAATCAGCAGTTCTAGTCAGGGTATGCTAAACTGAAGTTGTGAGGTGCAGGGACACTCTTATAGTAGCAGGCAGACCATTCCACTGTTTTGGGGCAGTGTAACTAAAAGCTCAACCTCCCACTGTTACAGACCACCATCTTAAGATCCAACTACAAACAATCCTATACTTGCTCATGCTGAGACAACATAATTTTGGTTTGTGGGTGGGAATCCCATATGGACACAGGGAGAAGATGTGACCTCTGCATGGAAGTCACATTAATTCTTTTGCCATAGAAATTATACATGGAATTTAACAACATTATAATGTTGCTTTTAAGAAATACTAAACTTTTAGCACAAAAACATACAGAATGCCACTTTTAGAAATTCATCAGTGCTTCATGCCATCTTCATTTCATTTAGTATTTTTTTTATTCAGCTCCCTCGTGTAGGTTTTGAGTTTGTGGGGTTGAAGCCTTATATTAATGTTGCATTCTCATGTGTTGCAGTGATCAGAAGACTGAAAAAAAAGTCTTTACTGAAGCAATAGAAGTTTAAAGGCTGTGAATCTGGCTGCCTGCTTTAAAGTTGGTTCTTTGCTCCTTTTCAAAGCTTATTTAATAATAATAATAATAACACTACTCAAAGCACTTTTACATAGTGAGTGGGGAGCCACTTCAGCCACCAATAATGTTTAGCATCCACCTGGATGATGCAACAGCAGCCATTTTTGCACCAGTACGCTCACCAAATATGAGCTATTGGGTGGTGAAGTGGTGAGAGATAGTTAGCCAATCAGAGACAAGGGATGATAAGGGGGCCACAATGACCAGGAAATGGTGGGCAATTTAGCCTGGTCATCAGCATACACATTACTTTTTACGAAGGATGCCCAGGGATCTTTTATGCGCACAGAGAGAGAGAGAGAGAGGTTGGAAGCATGCGCTGATTACAGTGCAACTGGTGACACCTTAGGTCCTTGGTTTTATGTCTCGTCCAAAGAACAGCACAGTTTTTACAGTACAATGTCCTCATCACTGGGACCCCCATTCAGACTACATGGTAACTACCCCCTACTGGTTTCACCAACATCTTTTCTAGCAGCAGCCCAAGCTTTTCCTAGGTGGTCTCCCATCGAAGAACTGTCAGGGCCTGAACATGCTTAACTTCGGGTGAAGTGCATGTAATATGGCTATCATATTGACATTATCATATTGACTTTGGTTTGCTTTGGTAATGTATTATGGTTCTTCTTGAGTCTTCATTTTGGATTTGCAATAAATTACAGTTCTTTAGACTTACTGCTCTTGTTTTTAGACATGACTTAGCTATTTCTTGTGTTTTGGCTTTTTTAATGAAAATTTGCCTTCTAAATTTATTTGTCCAATTCTGTTTTCTTAGTTTTTCTAACTATTGTTTTCTTGTATTACTCTTCCCTTTATAATTAATTTAATTATTTTTTTCTGGGTTGTGGTCTTCTTAGCAATTTTGGTCTCCCTAGATAGGAAAGATCATAATGTTATTAACTTACTACATCTTTAGCAACTTCTCATGCATCTCTATTTACTTAGTAAAACTAACCTTCATCTGCCTAAGCTGTGTCCACATAAAATCTAGAAAAAAATACACCAGGGGTGACATATCACTTGGGGACAAATAGAGTATAATCTGTCTGTCTGTCTGTCTGTCTGTCTGTCTGTCTGTCTGTCTGTCAGTCTGCCTGCCTGCCTGCCTGCCAGCCAGCTAGCTGGTTAAGAGTTTCTCTTACTGCAGTGTCACGTGTTGATCAACAGATGGTGCTGTTACTTTATGTCTGTATATAGAGTGGGTGCCTACTTAAGAGCCTTTAAATGATTGGTGCCATCTATAGCCAATCATTTCCATACACCAACAGAGTTTGTTTGCCCTCTTGTATCTCATAGCAACCATTTTTCTTCACTGTGAAAGGAAGGTTTATTAAAATTATGCAGCTAATTTTAAACTTAATCTTTGTTCCTGCTTTTTTCATTTTAAGTGGCACTGCTTTACAATCACAATCACAATCATTTTGTAACAGTTTATTGCATATGTATCAGGAGACCACCCTCCTAGCTTCTCTCCTCACTAGGAGACAAAGAATTCAATATTTAAAATGAGCTCATTTTTCCCCTGTTTCATTTGCACTGGGTGGTCACACAAATCATTCAGATTTTATTTTATATAACACAATTCACTATATGCACTATAAAAAGGCGCTTCACAGGTTAACAAGATTATAATACTGCATTGAACAAAAAAGCACTACAGTAAAGGAAAAAACAGTTACTGTACAAATAGGTCAGACAGTTTACACATTTCAGGACTTAGTTAACTGTTTTCATAGTTAGAGGATTTTGTTTATTTACTTCATCAGAGACAGATATGAATACATATAATAAAATAAATTCTCTCAAGATGTAATCAGAAACTGAGGTTGCACATAATGTTTCTCTACATGATTTTAAAAGTTCACTAGTGCTTTAAAAATTCAGCCTGCTTTGTTTAACATATCTTACTGAAAACTGAATGTTACAGACAAAGAATACCAAATTTCAACTAAATCGGTCCACTAGCATTTGAGCTGTTACTTGCAAACAGACAGACAGACAGACATGATAAGAACAGTGAGTTCTTCACATTTAAGGAAAACACAACTAAAATGAGCCAGCTGTGGACACAAGGAGGACCTTGAAAGTATTCCTGACAAACCTCAGGAAGATACAGTATAAGATTACAAAATAGTATGCAATGTATCCATGACAGGAAAAAAAAGTAACAGTAAATAACAAAAGGAGAAAATCAGATGAAGCTCAGCCACTGTACATAATAAGCTACAAACTAACAGGACAGAATAAATCCACAAATTCTTTGAAAGGTGTCGAAGGCTCCACGTTAGGCAACATAAAAGTACCAAAAGAAGGAATAAATTAAACAAAGCTCTGCTGTCCCAACCACTCTAAATGGGTTTTTGTATTTTAGGTGGGACCGGCTCATTCACTTACCCAGACCCCAAGCTGAGCCTAAAGCATGCACTTTCTTTTCATCTTTCATGAATCTGGCACCAGTAAGCATTTTTAACAATATTTCTTCCTGACTCTAACCTCATTAGACCTCATGGTTGAGAAGGTTTTTAAATCCCTCTTAGGATGAGTTCAACATAAAGGCAAAAGACCACATTTGATTTAGGGCACAGAAAAACAGGATCTAATAGCTCCTTCATGGTGGACAAATGTAATACTTGTAAGAAAGAAAGTAAAATGTAGCTGCAGTAGTAGAGTAGTATTGTCACATATAGTATACAGTGACCTGCACGTCCAGCCAACATGTCTGTTTGCACTCTCTGGTGCCATGATAAAGAAGAATATATTAAATGCAACCGTCAAGATATTAGGTATTAAGCAAACAGCTTGAACCCTCTTGTTCCTAACATGAATTATTGCTATATGTCTCTTTAAAAAAATACACTCATTCTTGCAATATATTTTGAACTGCTGTAGAAATAAAGTGCAAAACATGATATTCAGAAAAGGGCAGCATGGAACACAAAGTGTCTGTATGAGCGAAAATCCGTTGTATGGTTACAGCTGGCGTCTGTAGGAAGAAATGGTTGGTCACAAACTTATCGCAGAGCCATCTCAGGGACTGTATGAACAGAAGCCAAAAACAGCAGACTTATTTACAAAGTTAAAGAGGGCATTTTGCAAAGCAAACACTGTACTTTTATACTGTATACTTTTAAAACTGGACTTTTGGCGTCTTCGTGTATTACTAGGCTTAAACTGTTTTCCCAAGTTGCGGTGTCATTTTGCTACAGACTATATCTGTAATTCTTTGGGTGGTGTTCAGTGGTTTAAAAAAAACGGGTCTCACACCAAGAAAGCCCAGGACCACGGAAAGTGAAGGAAAAGGATTTGAGGGCAATGGATACCTGAGTAAAGACAGAATAATGGCTGTCTAACCAGTGATGATAATGGTGATACAGTGCAATATTCATTTCTGCTGTTCTTGACGAGCAAAAATTTTGAACTCGCCTTATCATTCTTTAAATATTCATTGTAAAGAATGAGTTTATTAGTAATATTTTAATTGTTCAAATGTTTTACAAAATCTTTCTTGCGTGGTCTTTAAATTAAATCAAATGCCTTGTCATCATGTAGACCTTTTCCATGGTGATTTATCTAAGCTGTTGTTAAGCATCTTTGAATGTCTTTTGTTTTCTCAAGATGCCTAACCAAAAGGTTCTAAATGATCTATATCTCTCTATTATATAAAAAAATCCTGCGACGAGACAAAACTTTTTTCAAGAGATTTTTTCAAGTTCCGCAAGACGAGACTTTGGACATAAGATTTTTTCAAGTCATGCCCTCCTCTCATCCATATTCAACCATGCAAACGGTCGTCTCTCTCCTCTCATTTGTGTGAATGCTTTTGACAGACACAATTCCTGCACCCTCAGCTCTTCTAAATTTGAACATTTTCCTCACTTTAAGTTCCCAATTAAAGAAGATTTATTATGTCCAAATCTTATTGAAGAATTTCATCATGATGGGTTATCAACAGAAAAAATGAGTACACGGGCAATCCTAGCACCAAGAAACGATGAAGTGAAACGAATTAACGCTAAAATTGACAATTGGTTACACGGCAGATTGGTTAAATGCATATCAAAATGAAAACATCAACTTACAATACCTAGAACCGTTAACACCATCCACTGTATCAATTACTGTAGAAAGAAGGATGTATCCAAAAAATGTACATCTTCAGGGGATAACATTAGACAACAAAGGAGATCTTGATATGCCATTCATATTAAAACATTAACAGTTTCCTGGTAGAATAGCTTTTGCAAAGACAATTAGCCAAACATTCAAAAAAGTCATTTTATTTAATAGAGAGAAAGAAACTAAATTCAGTCACGAGCAATTATACGTTGCGTTGTCACAATGAAAGTTCAAACACAGAATCAAACTTCAATGCGATATTGACGAAAATTTTATTCAAAAAATTGTTTTTACTGAATTTTTACAGTAAAGTGTACGTTTAAAAAATATTTGCATGTTAATTTCAAAGCAAAAAAGAACGAATTTGTATTATGCAAAGAATAACTCTTAACACAACATGAAACATAATTTACTTTCAAATTATTAAGTTTTCCTATTTTTTAATATGGTTAATTACTCCCTGAAATATAAAATAGTTAGTTCTATTATACATACAGTTGAGCTTGAAGGTTTGTGAGCCCTTTAGAATTTCCTATTTTTCTGCATAAATATGACCTAAAACATCATCAGATTTTCACTCAAGTCCTAAAAGTAGATAAAGAGAAACCAGTTAAACAAATGAGACAAAAATATTATATAGTTGGTCATTTATTTATTAAGGAAAATTATCGAATATTACATATTTATGAGTGGCAAAAGGATGTGAACCTTTGCTTTCAGTATCTGGTTTGACCCCCCTTTGCAGCAGTAACTGCAACTAAACGTTTCCGGTAACTTTTGATCATTCCTGCACACCGGCTTGGAGGAATTTTAGCCCACTCCTCCGTACAGAACAACTTCAACTCTGGGATGTTGGTGGGATTCCTCACATTAACTGCTCACTTCAGGTCCTTCCACAACATTTTGATTGGATTAAGGTCAGGACTTTGACTTGGCCATTCCAAAACATTAACTTTATTCTTCTTTAACCATTCTTTGGTAGAACGACTTGTTTGCTTAGGGTCGTTGTCTTGCTGCATGACCCACCTTCTCTTGAGATTCAGTTCATGGACAGATGTCCTGACATTTTCCTTTAGAATTCTGTGATATAATTCAGAAGTCATTGTTTCATCAGTGAAGGCAAGCCGTCCTGGCCCAGATGCAGCAAAACAGGCCCAAACCATGATACTACGACCACCATGTTTCACAGATGGGATAAGGTTCATATGCTGGAATGCAGTGTTTTCCTTTCTCCAAACATAACGCTTTTCATTTAAACCAAAAAGTTCTATTTTGGTCTCATCCATCCACAAAACATTCTTCTAATAGCCTTCTGGTTTGTCCATGTGATCTTTAGCAAACTGCAGACGAACAGCAATGTTTTTTTTGGAGAGCATGTACTTTCTCCTTGCAACCCTGCCATGCACACCATTGTTGTTCAGTGTTCTCCTGATGGTGGACTCATGAACATGAACATTAGCCAATGTGAGAGAGGCCTTCAGTTGCTTAGAAGTTACTCTAGGGTCTTTTGTGACCTCGCCAGCTATTACACGCCTTGCTCTTGGAGTGATCTTTGTTGGTCGACCACTCCTGGGGAGGGTAACAATGGTCTTGAATTTCCTCCATTTGTACACAATCTGTCTGACTGTGGATTGGTGGAGTCCAAACTCTTTAGAGATGGTTTTGTAACCTTTTCCAGCCTGATGGGCATCAACAACTCATTTTTTGAGGTCCTCAGAAATCTCCTTTGTTTGTGCCATGATACACTTCCACAAACATGTGTTGTGAAGGGCAGACTTTGATAGATCCCTGTTCTTTAAATAACACAGGGTGCCCACTCACACCTGATTGTCATCCCATTGATTGAAAACACCTGACTTTAATTTCACCTTCAAACTAACTGCTACAGTATCTATCTATCTATCTATCTATCTATCTATCTATCTATCTATCTATCTATCTATCTATCTTATCCTAGAGGTTCACATACTTTTGCCAATCATAAATATGTAACGTTCAATCATTTTCCTTAATAAATAAATTACCAAGTATAATATTTTTGTCTCATTTGTTTAACGGGTTCTCTTTATCTACTTTTAGGTCTTGAGTGAAAATCTGATGATGTTTTATGTCATATTTATGTAGAAATATAGAAAATTCTAAAGGGTTCACGAACTTTCAAGCACAACTGTATTTAGCAATTCCCATGAAAATAACAATATGTTTAAATTGTACAACCGCATCCCAATACGCAAGCAGCAGAACCACAAAGAGGCTAGCGCGTAGTGCATGCCCAGGGGTTCGCGAGCAAAGTGTGCAGGGGGCAAAGCCCCCTAGTTATTTAATAACATAAAAGTATCAAGTAGCATTTGACTATATTTATAATTGTTGTATAGCACTTTGGCACTTAAGTGTGATTAATAAGTGTACATTGAATTGAATTGAGCTCAATTGAATATAGCAGTAGAATACATGAAAGTATCACATTGTCGCATCATAAATATGTTTGATCTAGTCGAAACTGACCAAAGTAAATACAATCACAGCATCTTAAAACAATGCAATTCTGCACCTCTGCTTTGAAAAATGGCAACATTCATCATGCCAGGTTGTTTGAATATGGGGATATATAAGCAAGTAGTAAACATCAGTCACAAAGGTATAAATCACAAAATGGGCACCAATCATCAGTTTGGAAGGAACTGCAATAATTGTGGCCAAACTCAAAACTGTGAAAAATAATGAGAGCACAGAAGCAAAGAAAAGAATTGGGGACCAAGTAGAGACCATTAGGGACAAAAGAAGGAGCCTCAAATAAAGAGACAGAGGTGAGAAACACTGAGATAAGAAACTCTGCCATGAAAACCAAAATTGTTAACCAAAACTAGAAGGGAAAAGTTAAAGCCAAATAGTCTTAGTACCAACTACAAATCTTTAAGGACCACTAATTTACAAATATGTAATTTTATTGATCTAGAAGCTTAGATGCCATAAGATGTGTGCTACAATCCACAATAGGTAGGACCTAACAACAAAAATTAAAGTTTTATGATTGGTAAGGGGAGGAAATATAATCAACAAAGCTGTAGAATTGAAGATTGGCACAAAATGGTGGCATTGAAACAGAATACACAAAAAATGGCATAGCCAAAATAACAAAAATGAAAAACTTAATGAAAATATAAATAAGGACACCAACAACCACATATAAAACACCACTGGAGAATATAACTAAATTAATAACAGTGGTCATTCTTTGTCAAATCTACCCACTGCTCTGTGTGATTTATAAACTCTGGAGACCTTGAAGCATGTGAAGCATCCTTCCTTCATAGAGTATAGTATAAAATATTCTTTGTTCTTTGCTAGATGAAAGCTTTGCAGTCCCCCACAACAAAAGGGGAGTATTGGGAATGGCTAACAAGGGAATGCACACAAATGGATCCCAGTTTTACATCACATTTCAGCCTGCACCTTGGATGGATAAAAAATATGTAGCTTTTGGGTGAGTATGCTCTAATTTGCATTCCTGTGGTATAATAAGGTTCTATTATAACCATGTTAGTTTCTTCTCAGGTAGATGTTTACAAAATTGTGAATTTCTTTCTGTTTCAACATTTGTGTATTTCCTTTTCATGGTGTTACCTTTTTTGTGGTTACTATGATGCTGCATGATTTCTCGGCATAATATGCACTCAGGTGTCAATAGTTCCTTCCAGATTTCAGGACCATTTTTTGTGAACTTATTCTTTAAACCAGTGCTTTTCTCATTAGGCATTTCTCGAGCCCCATAATTTCCAAAGTAAATATTATTTTGGCTCAACTAGGGTTTGATTGGAGAAAGAACGAAGTGGCATGTAGAGCTCTGTCCGCATGTTGTGGGCATTATGGTAGTTGGTGTGTTTTTTGTGGTGTAATTTTCATCTCATTGTACAGTTTATGAGTTTGTACAGACATTATTGTCAGGTGTGCAGAGAAACTTTACCAAATGGATGGACAGAATGTTCGCCTCTTATTTGCCAAATGTCTTATGTTCTTGTCTTCTTATGTACTTGTTTGTGATAATCAAGATGGAACTCTATGATGTCACAGTTAATGTGGTACTGGATTACGTGTCAGTATTATGTGCTGACAACAACCACACCAAAAGGTGGCACCATAGACAAATAAATCTAAAAATTGAAAAAGCAATGACCATATCTCTCTATTATAAAAAAAATCTTGGGGAGGAAGACAGGGAGACAAGACTTGATCTTCTCGGAAGACCATCTGAAGTCCCACGAGAGACACTTTAACTTGCTCCCAGCTCTTAAAACAACGACAAGCGACAAGTAAAACATGCAGCTCGCCAGCAGTAGAAAGCCAGCAGATGATCTGACCACTTCTCCTTGCGTACGTTCAGCCACCCTAACCCCCCTCCCCCTCATCCTACAACGCGTGCGGCAGAGACGCGAAGTGGTAAAAGGACAGCTGCTATACAGGCTTTGAAATGATCAACGGGCAGTGTGACAGCAGCAGCATAAAGGCAGCAGATGATCCGACCGCTTCTCCTTAGCGTGCGTTCAGCCACCCTAAATACAACTCCACAACGTGAGTGGCAGAGACATGAAGTGGCAAAAGGACAGCTGCTGTACAGGTTTTGAAACGATTGGGCAGCGAGACATGCAGAACAGGCAGCACGCCACCAGCAGAAAGACAGCAGATGATCCGATGGCATCTCCTTAGTGTGCGTTCAGCTGCACCCCTTTCACAATGTGAGCAGCGTTATACATCCTGTGAGAAAGAGATGTAATTATGCCTGGGGCCGGAAATAAAGGACAAGTATTATTTTTACAAAAGTTTTAAAGTAAAAGTGAAAATAATGCATATGTAACAATCTGTTTAAATTGTATATCCGGTAAACCAAACCCAGGGGTCAGTGAGCAAAGCGAGCAGGGGGTGGAGCCCCCCAGTAATGTTAAATATTTAAAAAACTGAACATAAACATAGTAGAACATTAGAACAATCTAGACGAGAACAGGCCATTCAGCCCAACAAAGCTCGCCAGTTCTATCCACTTAATTCTTCTAAAAAAACATCAAGTCGAGTTTTGAAAGTCCCTAAAGTCTTACTGTCTACCACACTACTTGGTAGCTTACTCCAAGTGTCTCTGCGTAAGGAAAAACCTCCTAATGTTTGTGCAAAATTTACCCCTAACAAGTTGCCAACTGTGTCCCCGTGTTCTTGTGTACTACTCCCATTTATAATTTTAAACACTTCAGTCATGCCACCTCTTTTTTTGCTTAAAATGAAAAGGCTCAGCTCTTTTAATCTTTCTTCATGATAATACACCAATATATATGTATTATAAAATAATACACCAATAATTTCATTATTGATTTTGATAATGTTGATTTTCCTTAGTTATCTCTTCCATTAAGCAATGTTCTTATTCTTTTGGTTTTGTTTTTGAAATGTCATGCAGGATATGGAAGAGTGACTAGGCTCATTCCAAGGCTACAGGGGATGAATTATAGATTTGTGAGACCTACCAAGTCCGTTTACTAAGTTAGTCTACTTCTGCACCTTACGATTAATATACACACATAGAGATACGAGCCGTACAATTACACTAGTGATGCCCAACTGCCAGTCACTCAGTAATATTCCACTTAAGATTCCATTCACATAAGTACGTACAAGAGTGTTGACAGACGTCTATCACTTTTAGTATTCTACATTAGGACTCACTATCACCAGCATAATAAAAATATGGGTGTCCTTGTGACACGCGAATGCTCAACGCCCTTTTACTTTAATGCCATTCTATTTGCACTTGTTCTTCCTATTGAAGTGCACCCTCTCAGTCTTGATAACCCTCTGGGAAAGAAAGCAGCAATCGTCCTACATAATGTGCCCTAATATTTGTCAGTCACTCAAGATATAAAGACAAAGTATAGAAATGTAAAGCAGTGGGTCATTTAATAATATATAATAATACCAACAGAAGAAAAGTATAATAGAAAATCAAATACAGTAATCCCTCGCTATATCGCGCTTCGACTTTCGCGGTTTCACTCTATTGCGGATTTTAAATGTAAGCACATCTAAATATATATCACAGATTTTTCGCTGGTTCGCGGATTTCTGCAGACAGTGGGTCTTTTAATTTATGCTACACGCTTCCTCAGTTTGTTTGCCCTGTTGATTTCATACAAGGGACGCTATTGGCGGATGGCTTAGAAGCTACCCAATCAGAGCATGTATTACATATTAACTAAAACTCCTCAATGCTATAAGATATGCTTCCCATGTGGTGCTCGATTGTTTGCTTGTCTCTGCCTCTCTCTCACCCTCTCTGACATTCTCTGCGCCTGACGGAGGGGCTGTTTGCACAGAGGCTGTTTGCTTAAAAGATACTGACGCTCCTCTAAAAAAATGCCGCTTTATTGCGGTGCTCGGCATATTTAAAAGCACAAAAGCACAGGTATTGATTTTTTGATTGTTGCTTTAATCTCGCTCTCTCTCTCTGACGTTCTCTGCGCCTGACGGAGGAGATGTGAGCAGAGGGGCTGTTTGCACAGAAGCTGTTTGCTTAGAAGATCCTAACGCTCCTCTAAAAATGCCTCGGCAAACTTAAAAGCACAAGTATTGATTTTTTGATTGTTTGCTTTTCTTTGTGAGCGCTCTCTCTCTCTCTCTCCCTCTGAAATTCTCTGCTCCTGAAGAGAAGAAGATCTATTTGCATTCTTTTAATTGTGAGAAAGAACTGTCATCTCTGTCTTGTCATGGAGGACAGTTTAAACTTTTGACTAAAGGGTGTTATTTCATGTCTAGAGGGCTCTAATAATGTTAACAGTGTGGGAGAGTTTATAAGGGCTTAAAATATATAAAAATAACCATACAAACATATGGTTTCTACTTCGCGCAACCCCCGCGATCGAGGAGGGATCACTGTTTATAGCAAAAGTCAGAATATAGTGTTAGAAAAGCTTTCTGAATATTAGTATTGTCAAGGGTAGATGTTGTCCTTAGCAGTTGATTAATTTTACAATTGGCGCGATGCATAGGTTTGTGTTCCCCGGCATCCAAACAAAATGCTCTCTCTTTCTTTCTTTTTGACATGTCTTGGTTCCTAACGTTGGTTTCTATGTCGTCACTCTGGTCATTGTTTATGCTAAAATCTCACTTGGGCACCAAGACGTGAAATTACACACATTTGATTGGCAGATGTTCCTTATGAGGAATGGCAATTCTCAAAGTCTTTGACCTTGTTCACATCTTCGTACTTGCATTCCATTCCGGAGTTGTAAACTATGTAGAAATGCCTTCTGATCTTGCAGTATTCAAACTGTTTTCCATTCCTGCTACCTTTAAGTTCTAAACTGACTGAAACAGATTCAGTTATAAACCCGCTGAAGCAGATGCACTAAAGTTATAAATTACTGGTGCCATACAGGAAGAGCATACAAGAAAGGATGTTTTCAATATTAAATGGCCCTGTAGTTAAAATCCTGATTCATTTGAGCAAAATTAAAACTTAATTTAAGCAGTGTACATTTTTAAAATATGAATATTTTACAATCCAGGACAATTGGTCTGCATTAGATGGCCAGCTCAGTTCTGGTAAGATAGTGACCAACCTCTGTCTGAGAGTTTAACTTACCATCATCATGGTCCAGGTTGAGATTCCTTAGACTTGAGAACAATAGATTTAAGAACCTGTTTATTCTCAGTGCTATACGCATTTTGAGTTATGATGGGAATAGAAGCTTTGATGAACTCCATATTATTATAGCATATTGTTAGAATTCATTATATGCAACTGAAGGGATCCTAGGTTGTCTTCTGATGACAGGTTTATAGAGTCATTATTGTCACATGTACAGACTACAGTGAAATTCTTACTTGCATGTGTTAATAAGCCTGCAACATGGCTCCCTAGCACCATTTTAGAGAGTATAACTGCTGTACCTCAAAATCTCTTGTTATCCTTGAATGAAAAATCTCAGAAAACATTAACCTCTCCAGTACACGTAGTGCCAAAGATTAACAGTGAATACTCTAGTATCTGTGAGAGTGTTTATAATTACACAAAAAAAGTCTTTTCATTTTTGTCAAAAAATATTTTCTTTTTTTAGGGAGCTGATTGAAGGTACAGATGTCCTAAAGCTGCTAGAAGATGTCCCTACATACAACGAGAGGCCTAAACAGGAGTGTAAAGTTGTGGACTGTGGGCTGTTTATACCTTAATGATTGGATTCACTGTCTAGAAGAAAATTGTGTTGTGCATATTGTATACTGTTAAATGTATTGTAGAAGACAACTTGTTCTAGTTATTGTTATGAGTACATACCACTTTACATTGTACAATCATATTATTCTCAGATGAGCAAGTTCAGTCCTGGAGGTTGATGGTAACTATTACCTATGATGACAACCATCCTCTTGGTAGCTTACTCATTCCTGTAAATGAGTGTTCATATTCAGAGTCATCTGGTAGTGAAAGTGTTTCGCTTTTAAATAGTAATTTATCTGATCTGGATTTACTTATAGCATTTCAAACACCAAGGGCCGTCTTAACAGCATCATAGTCCGAAGAAGTGCACTGGAGCCCCTGTTTTGATAGCCAAACAGAAACACACATAGGCAGCAGAAACATCGTGGGCCCCTATGTTCCTGGGGCCCCCAGCCAGTGCCCATATGTTAAGAAGGCCCTGATGCAAGGCTGTAAATGACAATGTACTCATTTTTGGAGCAGAAATCATATATCCATTGCACAGTTCATCATACTGCTCTTAACATTGCTTCAAATTTTTTGTTTAGTAACAATATTAAATTAATCAAGGTAGGATAAGATAGGTAAGATGGGAGACATTCAATGGGTGATAAATTAAAAGAAAACAAAACTTTTCTAGAAATTTTTATTTAATGTCTGAATGCAAAAACAAAAGGTGCAATAAAAGATGCATCAGAGAAAAACCTGAAACAAAAACCTGTAGTCACTTTCAACAGTTGCCTGTTGTTCGTATTAGTGCTTAAGAGATCACAATTCCCCACAGGACAGTGTGCCGCAGATATACGGTAAATGCAACAGTTGGAAACCCGTAGCATATGAAATAATCAACAGTAAATGCTACAAAGGAAAGGGTTTATTAAAGTGCCATATCTTAAAGTGTAAACAAGAAGGATACTTGAGGACTATTAGACTTTTGCACCTTCTGTATATCCAGTGATTACATTTATCTGAGATGCGTTCAATTCAATGCATTCAATTTAAAAAAAATGTTATGAATTAAAAGAAAACTTCTTGTAATGAGTGCATAATTTTTATACAAAAGGTTTACAGTTAAATTTGTATATTTGAGGAAAACATGTTTGAATAAAAAAAAAATTATTAGTGTTTAGAGTATGTAATGCATATATAATGTGTGTATACAGTATATGCAATTGCACCAGTAATTTTTAAACATTAAATACAACATAGTATTTTATACAGTACATCCAGAAAGTATTCACAGCGCATCACTTTTTCCACATTTTGTTATGTTACAGCCTTATTCCAAAATGGATTAAATTAATTTTTTTCCTCAGAATTCTACACACAACACCCCATAATGACGAGAAAAAAAGTTTACTTGAGGTTTTTGCAAATTTATTAAAAATAAAAAAAACTGAGAAATCACATGTACATAAATATTCACAGCCTTTGCTCAATACTTTGTCGATGCACCTTTGGCAGCAATTACAACCTCGAGTCTTTTTGAATATGATGACACAAGCTTGACACAGCTATCCTTGGCCAGTTTCGCCCATTCCTCTTTGCAGCACCTCTCAAGCTCCATCAGGTTGGATGGGAAGCGTGGGTGCACAGCCATTTTAAGATCTCTCCAGAGATGTTCAATCGGATTCAAGTCTGGGCTCTGGCTGGGCCACTCAAGGACATTCACAGAGTTGTCCTGAAGCCACTCCTTTGATATCTTGGCTGTGTGCTTAGGGTCGTTGTCCTGCTGAAAGGTGAATCGTCGCCCCAGTATGAGGTCAAGAGCGCTCTGGAGCAGGTTTTCATCCAGGATGTCTCTGCAGTCATCTTTCCCTTTATCCTGACTAGTCTCCCAGTTCCTGCCTCTGAAAAACAGAGCGACAGGAGACTGCCGTGGGCTTGGAGCGCAGGGCGCTAGGACCCAAGGCACTCATCAGCCCTTGTCCTGCCAGCACCTGCGTGCTCACTCTCCTCGCCCGATCGGCTGTCTGCACCGCCGCATCCGCTGTGGGGGGATCGCTTACTTGAAGTCGGTCCTCCTTAAATAAGTCGCGACCATGTTCGGCAGATCCCCCTTCTTGCTTTACGGGGACGGCAATACTCACCACCCCCGCTGTGCTCTGCCGGCCTCCGGTTCCAGCGCCGCACCGATCCTCCGTCTCACACAGCGTCTCTCCCGACGCGACTGCCTTCCTCGTCAGCTGCTCCAACTGAGCGGCAAGAGCACTCAGCACCTGCATTAACGGCGACTCGGCGGGCCGAAGGGGCTCCTCCGGCTCGCGCCGAGCCGCTGGTGGGAACAAAGAGACGGACGCCGGTGAGCTTACCTGTCCATCAGCTTCACTCGACGCCTGCCTCCTGAGGGCCACTCCTTCTGGCCCAATCAGGTCTCTCTTAGGCACGAGACTGGCGTTCCTTGGTCCCGCCTCCATCCAATCATTGGCGGGCACACAAGACACACCAGCCAATCCCGTGCCTGTCAGCGGCGGGACATCCGCCCGCTGCCATCTTGTCTCCCTGCGCTGGAGTGCGGTGGCGTGCCTCCTCACGCGTTGCAGCTGCGCCGATTCCTCGAGCCGCAGCGGCTCCGATTTCGCAGCCTCCTCTGCTGTCACCGTCGCGCTGCCGACAGCCCGTGGCCCGGCGTGCTCCTGCCACGGACGAAGATCCGGATCGTCCCTCCCTGTAGGAAAGAAGGTAAGTGCGACCCCGAAGGGCTGATTACTACAAGGCAGGGCACTCACCTCCCGGATCCCGTCATGCCGAGGCCCCTGCCTCGGTGTGGCCTTCCGCGTCGCAAGGCCGGCCTGGCCGCCCTTTCCGACAGCGCAGCCCTCGGAGCCCGCTGCGCCCTGGCAACGCCCGTTCCTCCTCCTCCGCACCCGGGGATAGCCATTCCGCGGTCCGCCGGCGGTCTCTGGGGCAAAACGCTCCCGCGGGGTTGTGCACGGGCCGCTCCCGCGGCCAGTGTGCGGGAGCTGCTGCTGCGCCGGGCCGTCCACAGACATTTGTTTTAACTCAGGTCCCCGCCTTGTATCAGGCGGAGCTTCCTGTCGACTACGCCACTGTGAAAGCCGGCCCGGACACACACAGACGGACATCTTAAATTCACCCAACACACCGTTTATTTACAATAAATATTTACAAAAACAAGTCACGTGCACAAACCCCAGTGCCTCCTGCATCGATTCCCCCAAGTCCAGGCCACACAGTCCTACTGCTTTTCTCCTGGCCGCATCCAATCCTTCCTCTCGCTCCGTCCTCTTTCACCTGACTTCCGCCCCAGACTGAAGGGAGGCGGCCCCTTATATAATGCTCCCGGATGAGCACCAGGTGTTCCCGGCATTCCCTCCTTGGCCACGCCCCAGCGTGGCGAAAGTGCCGGCTGTCCTCCCGGCAGCTCTCCGGGCACCACATTAAGTCTTCCCCCCAGCACTTCCTGGTGTGGCGGAAGTGCTGGGCTCCAGGGCTCCTCAGGCACCAGGGCGCCGCCTGGCGGTGGCCACGGGCTCCTACAGGGTTGGGCTTCCAAGCCCTGCACCCGAGGCCCCCAACATAACCAAGACGGACGCCCCCTCGCGGTCTGGAGGAGGCACACATACATACACACAACACACACAACACACATACATACACACACACATATACATATATACATATACACATACATACAGATAAATATACATATATTTACACACATACACATATATATATATATATATATATATACATACTGTGAAGGATTGCGGCTTTCCATGCTGGTCCGCACCCCAGGCCGCCAGGAGAGCTCTCCGACAGCAGGATCATGCCCGAGGTCCAGCAGGGCATTATGGACCTTGTAGTATTTTTACACAACCCTGCTGGATACCTTGGGGGCCATCAGGAGTCGCTGTGGGGGGGCTTATGGGCTCTTTCATGCCCTATGACCGGGAGTGCGTCATGGTCACGTGACAGGAACTAACAAGCGTGCTCGGGTTAAAGTAAAGACTGATTGCCCTGACCGGAAGGAGTAAGGAACTATGGACTGTCGGGACAGGAATACCTCCGGGTCAGGGGCTATAAAAGGACGGTGCCCCTGTCCAGCACACTGAGCTGTGCTGGGTGGGAGGAGCAAAGTGTCTGGGCGAGGAGGAGAGGTTATTGTGCGTGTGATAAAAGAGATTTATGAGTAGTGTGGAGGGTGCTTGGTGCACATTGTTATTAAACAATAAAGGGTGGTGGACTGTTACCTGGTGTCTGGAGTCATCCCTGAGGGTTCAAGGGTACACTACTGCCCCCTACTGCCACACTGGCGCAGTCGGCAGGATTCTCTGGCCGTCTGTTGGCAGAGGACCTGCATTAAAAACAAATTTTGTGTGGGCAGACAACCCTCGGGATTCCCCATCTTTTCACGGAGGTGCAAACACCACCGCTACGAAAAAGCTGCAACTGTGCGCGCCATCCCGTTCTGCAGGACCATGGGCAAGAAGACCGGGAAAAAGAAGGTCAGTCCCAGCTGGCTGCAGGGCCTGATGGGCGCCGAGAGGTCCTGGACCTACCTGACCGGAGCGAAGAGGACCGAGAGCTAGTGGGCGAGTTAGCCCGGGTAGCAGCGTCAGTCGGGACCGCGGACGCTGTCGGCGCCTCGGACTCCCTAGATAGTCCGGGGGTTCCGCCATACACTATGGAGGGAGCTGCAGGTAAAACGTCCGACGTGTCGGATTTATTTTTATCATGTTTTACAGGCGCTCACCAAGAGAATGCAGCGGCGTCTCGGATGACTGCCTCATGCTCGGCAAAATGGCAGCGGGCGGCTAGCGAGGCTGCCCACGAGGACAACAGACTGGTCACCAGCGGTGCATGTCGGGAAGGTGAAGGACACTCTGAGTCCTCCGGCGGTCGTTAAGTTCCCTGGCGAGTCCGAGCCTCCTGGAAGGGGAGGGAAGGCGTGCAAAGCAGCGCCCGAAACAAGCGGCAATGTCGACAAGGAGGGGCGGGTTGTGGCTGAAGGGTCTGCAATGGGGAAAGAAAAGGCAGATCGCAGCCGGCTCGTAGAAGCCAGCCGTCCCTCTAAGAACTCCAAAGCCCAGGAGCCTTTGCGCGACCCAGCTGAACCGCGTGCCAGGAGGGGCGTGCTCATTGTTCCCGGTCGGGAGGGTAAGCGAAATGCGGAAGCGCAAACAACTCCGGCCGTAAACATTAACTCTGTGGATTTATGGAGGCTCGAGGAATACCTCGCGCCCCGCCGTTCTTACAGGATTTACAACAGCTGAAGGAACGTGTGGAGGGACTTGGGGCGGCGGCCGCCAACCCGTTAATGGCTCTGCAGGACTACGTGCAGCGGCTGAGTTGGAAGCTCCGGAGATGATCGATCGCGGGATACAGGTGAGTTAAGCGCGTCGTAGAGTGTAAGGAACACAGTGCGATCGGGCACCGCAGATGATGAGTAGCGGTTGTCAAAGCACCGTGTACCCGACAAGAGCGAACACGCGATAACTGAGTGGTTGGGGAGCGAAGCAAACAGCCGGGGCATGCGTTTGGCGTGGCTTTCGGGGCTGTGCAACTCTCAGGACCCGATCGGTCTGGCGTGCAGGGTAGCGCCCGGTGATAGGGCGCCCGGCGGCGCCGCTTCGTGCGGTGCAGCTGGATGGTGCTGTACAGCCGGGGCGAGTCGGTACTAATGGCGCGGAACCTAATATCGTGGACAACGGGTGTGCAGACAGCAAAGAGGCTCTCTTCTTTCCATAGAGAGCCTCAAGCTGAGCACAAGCCCCAGATGAAGCAGGGAGGTCCCCAAACCAAAGCGTGGGTCTCCTGACATATCGGAGAGAGGGCTAAAGGGCAGCAAAGCGGCCATAAACCCTTCCTTGGCGGAGAAAGGAGGTGGCTGGCGGAATTCCGAGGTGTTTCTGGTCTGCAGAGGACACCCAGGGGACATCGTCGGTGTTACAACTGCCGTCGGCTGGGCCACGAGTGGCGAGACTGTGCCGAAGGGCGGGGAGGCGAGCGCGCATAAAGGATACACCGTTCCCCAAGGTTAGCGGGAGACATGGACATACGCAGCCAGGGTCCGGCTGGCGTCCTCTTGGAGGAGGGCGTCCCTCGCGAGGCCAGGCGCTCCGCCCCAGTTATCGTCGCTGAGGGAAATGTGAAGGATTGCGGCTTTCCATGCCGGTCCGCACCAGGCCGCCAGGAGGAGCTCTCCCGACAGCAGGATCATGCCCGAGGTCCAGCAGGGCATTATGGACCTTGTAGTATTTTTACACAACCCTGCTGGATACCTTGGGGCCATCAGAGTCGCTGTGGGGGCTTATGGGCTCTTTCATGCCCTATGACCGGAGTGCGTCATGGTCACGTGACAGGAACTAACAACGTGCTCCGGGTTAAAGTAAAGACTGATTGCCCTGACCGGAAGGAGTAAGGAACTATGGACTGTCGGGACAGGAATACCTCCGGGTCAGGGGCTATAAAAGGACGGTGCCTCTGTCCAGACACTGAGCTGTGCTGGGTGGGAGAGGAGCAAAGTGTCTGGGGAGGAGGAGAGGTTATTGTGCATGTGATAAAGAGATTTATGAGTAGTGTGGAGGTGCTTGGTGCACATTGTTATTAAACAATAAAGGGTCGTGGACTTTTACCTGGTGTCTGGAGTCATCCCTGAGGGTTCAAGGGTGCACTACTGCCCCCTACTGCCACAATACATATACACACACATATATAAACATATACACACAGACACATATATATACAAATACAGTATATACATATCTACATATATATACATATCTACACACACATATATATATACATATCCACATATATATATACATTATATATATATATATATACACACTAGAAAAATACCCGCGCTTTGCACCAGTGAAGTACTGCCTTAAAATTTTTATTGAGAAGAAAATTAAACCTTTTTAAACTGAGGGGTAATATACCAATAATTATTTGTTAAGGATCTCTTTGTATACCACATTGTGAGTTCGGCCCTCCGGTTGTAATAACCAAGCTGTGCGCTGAGCTTACTCTTGAGCATGCAACGTACAGTTGGCCATGTGAACAGTAATCTTGTTTCAAATCTCATAGCTTGGATTGCTGCTGTCATAATCGGTTTGAGTTTCATGGTTTGTTTCAATTACGACAGTATTTGTAGGACTTGTGTTGAAGAGACATTTGGCATCTGTCAAGCGTTGTAAGTATACAACCGGTTTCATCGATAACTTCACATCCAGCTTTTGAGAGTTTAAACCTTCATAAACATCAAAGTGTCCACTACTGAAATCGTCACCTGTCAATCTAAGATGTTTAAGAGGCATTGGCAGTTGTCGAAAGGTGTAAAATATTTGGCCATTTCAGTACACTTGAAAGCGACAACCGAACAATTCAGCGGCAGCCATCAACTCACATGCATAGGTGAAGGGCTTAAGCATTTCACTCTTATAGTGCTCCTGTGCAGTATAATTATCTCCTGTACCATCATCAGTCCACACCTCCCATGTCTTGTCCATTCTAATGTTTGGTCAGAAAACAACAAAATTTCTTGTTCACATCTGCAAGCTCACAGATTGGGTTGAAAGCAAATGATTGGCTGTTTAGAGAGTTAATGAGGGGGTGTACCTAATAAAGTGGCCATGGAGTGTACAGTATATTCACATATGCACATACTCATCTTGTATAATGCAAGGTTACAAATATGAATATACAATATTTTTTTTCTTGATATACAGTACACTGTTTTCTTTTGTTGAGTTAAACTGCACATTGATTAAAAAAACATACTTATCAAATTAAAATAATAGCTAGCTAACAAGAGGTTGCCATGGGCAAAGGCACCACAGAAGGCCTCTAAGTAAAAGAGACAATGAAAGCAGATATCCTGCTCGTGCCAGTGAAGGAGCACACTCAATGGTACAGTATATATATTCCCTCCTCTTGACAGCTAGGCCCCAGCTCATGTTCATTTCCTATTAAATCAATTTCCTGTCTTGGAGGACTCAGGCCATATTTATTGGTGCCATTTTAATATTATCTAATAGTCCTATGCAGCCGTGTTCATGGAAATAAGTGTGTATGTCTGCATTTCCAAGGTTACTCTTGAAGCTGGTATTACCAAATGTTGATTTTATCATCCAGTATCATAACTTGTTCTTATAATAAAATTCCTCTGTGCAGAAAGGTGGTGTTGGGGTCAAATCTGCTGATGCTTTACAACAGCTGCAGTTCTGAAAAACAGAAGAGGTGAGTTTTACATTTGTAAAAAAATAAAGAAAATAGGAAACCAATTGTTGCCATGTGTGCTTGAATACAGTCTAACTACTATTATAACCTAGTATGTTTTTTATTATTTTTTAACTACAAGTAAACTTTTTGTCATTTATAAAATGCATATACTCTTTATGCATATGTTTAGTTGCACATTCTACAGATCCCAGTCTTCACTGGAGTATCCCTTTCTAGGAAGGAGGCTTGAGAGGAAAGATGTGATAGGACAGCATGTGTGTGCTAGTCCACGAGGGGTGCTTGGATGTGCTTTTCACAAAAAGTGATGCATCTCCTACTGCAGTGGTCCCTAAATATTCCTGTGCCCCTCGCCTCCAGAAAATGTTTCATTTATGTTTGCACCCCCTACAAAAGTAATATTACATTTGAAGATGAAGAGGTCAAATTTTTCATTTTTGAACCACAGTTTGGAAAACATGCAATACTCCAGGTTAACAAATTGAACTAAAAAAAATGAGATTTTAACTAAAATGTAATAAATTAAATAAAATGTAAATATAAATTTAGCAATTCACCTTTATAAATCTCAATAATCTTGTAAATGTGTGTCCTGTGAAGCTTAGGTGCTCAGTTGATGATCAGGAGGTTGTGGTATTTCATAAAGCATCAAGCACTGTGAGGAAATGATACAAAATCAGAGATTAAGGGGTTTGGGGGATTGGAGCATCCCCAATGAAGCAATGTGTGCTGACATGCCACTAAGTAATGAAACACAGTTTATGAGCCTTGTCTCCTGATAACACCTGCACTGCAGTTCAAAAACAGATGCAGTGCAAAGATAAAATGGCGGTGCTACTGTCAGGACTGCCAGAAGGAGAGATGGGAAGAGTGTAAAAAGCAGGTGTTATATCCAGTTCAGTTCCTCCTGTCCCCAAACCCCTAGCAAAAATGTCAATCAAACGTTGAAATCAGTGACGTTTCACAATTAGGACTGGCACAGAAATCAATACCAGACTTTGTCCTTCATATGGACCACTGCAAGATTGAGATTAGATTCTCTTAAAAAAAGTTATTCACTTTTATGAAGGGTCTGCCCACAGCAAGAACCGGCATTTCTGTGGCTCAGTCACAGATGACAATCACAGGTAATGTTTGATTCTTTTCATATCATACAGGAGCACTAACTAATAAATGGCCTACAAATGATGGCACACTGTAAGTCACCGATTGCACCACAATAAAGTTGGACAACACACCTCATTCAGTTTTGGCAAATACAGTAACTAGGCAGCCTTCCTCTTTGTCACACCCCTTGAAATGCCATCCCTGCAGCCCCTTGGGGGTATGGGCATCCCAGGTTTGGAACCCCTGTCCTTCTGAGAAAAGGCCTTTTTTCCATTCTAGGCCAGGTCCACTGCTGAATTCTGCACAGCTCTTTGTAAGTGTGTTCATTTGAAGCTTAACATTTTGCCTTCCTGTGTTATACGTTAGCTCAGTCACATCTTCACTAAGCAGGACAGCAGAAGGCATCTCTGTACCTAAAGCCAAAGTCACATCATGCAACTTTAGCCGGAGGATGGACAGATCAGACTTGCAGACTGCAGTTACTGATCTCATTGCTGGACCATATCAGTTTAAATGACTGAAAATTGCTGGCTATGACACATTTACTTACTGAGTGCCTACCTTCCAGCACAGCTGTGCTCACCTATTTTTGTCATAACCAAATAGCTTGCTGTCTGACAGAACTGGAGCTGTACAGAGGGTTAACAGCCATGGTGAGTTCAGCCACAATCTTGGCCCTTTTTCTGTTTTGTCATGGTACGTAAAATATGAAACACCAGTAACGGCTTACTGCACGATAACGTGCTTTGAATACACTTGACTTGAGCATTCATAGTTTTCATCCTCTTTCTCTGTACGTTCAGCGTTCATTTGCTCAGAGGTTGATCGCTTGCTGCTTCCTAAACGGCTCTTCTTTTCTCCACTCTAGCGGCCCGCTGCTTCTCTTCTTTCGTCGGCATCTTTTCGCGTTAAAACTGATTAAGTTAGTGTATTACTTAGTACGTTTTCTTTCATTTTTCACTTAAGCTGGCACTTAAGTCTTCAATCTGCCTCAAGGGTCAATTTAACAGAACTTGTTAAAGGAAACTTAATCATTTGCAAAACCTTTATTTCAGAATTTCTGTGAATAAGAGAATTTTAAAAGAAAAGGACAGTTTGCGAAATAATGATTGTACTGCATTGATTGTCAAATTGGAATAAAAGCCTTTAGCCCCAGGACAGAATTTGGGAATCACTGCTCTAGATAATTGAACATATTTTAAAAATCAATTTTAAAAAGGCACTGGCAGCCAAAGTAATGGTGACATGTATTCAATTTTAATTTTTTTTGATAAGATTCTGGCTGCTACGTTTTGAACAAACTGGAATTGACTTATAGATTTAAATTATATAATAGGTGTGCACTACAATAATAAAGTCAGCTAAAGACAATGTCAGCATATGGCATCAATTTGAACGTTTATGTTTGTGCTATGTTTCATAAAAAGTAGTCTTTCCTTACTGATTTTCAACTTGAGCTTATTATTTTGGCTCATTTTGGTTTTAATATTATATCAGATTTCTCTCGTTTTGACCTTATTTTTTTGATTTTTGTCTATGCCCTTTCTCCCGATATCACTTAAACAAAATTTTTTGCTAGTGATCTAAGTATATGAATTTTTTTTCTATGGTAATAAGCTTCTCTTCACAGATATTTCTTATATAGAGCAACATCTGTGGGACTCTGCTTTATATTTTGGTTTATAATTCTGGTGCAGTTGTAACACTTCTGCCTCACTGTAAGGAGATCGTGGGTTTGTGTCCCAGGCCCTTCCTGCATTAAGTTTGCAAAGCATTTTGAGTAGTAAGAAAAGCCCTATATAAATCTAAAGATTTATTATTATTATTATGTATTTTGTCTAACTTTATGCATATTTTCTTTTTGACTTGCTTCCTATAACTGTCATGAATTTGGGAGCACCTTAGCATAAAACTTTAGTGAAAACTCCAATAAGAGAAAGGATCTGTTAACCTTTGGCTTGAAACACAGGGGAAACTAAGAATCTTTGTAAATAAAGGCTGTATTAATTAAAAAAATGCTCTAAAGAGCAAATAAGGCACAGCCAGAGTTACCAAAAAACAAGGCCCAAAAATACGAATCTAGACGAGAGGCTAAAAAACCAGACTGAGTTCAAAGTCTAGTTAATACACCAAATAACAATATTGACTAGAAATGACCAAAACCACCAAGCACAATTAAATGCACCATAAACTTCTACTTGTTTTCTTAGCCTTTATAGGGCAAAAGGCAGCCTCTTGATATTAACGGGCAGGGACCACTCACAAGACACAAAGAACTGAACAGGGCAAGCAGAGCTACAGTAAATAGAAACCAAACAGTACACAGAAAATACATAAAAAACAGAACACTTAATATCTCAAAAACAACAATAACATACACAAAACCCTGTGAAACCAAGATAATAACCCACTGTATAATTTTAGGTTAGTATGACCAGTCAGTCAATAACTCAAAAGCCAGGTGGGATGGATCTCTCCCTAGGGAAATGGCTACAGTACAGATAAACACTCGTGATGAGATAAGATGTTTGGCACATACTTTGATGATTAAAACTTTTGATCAAAGCTATCAATCATTAGAACGAATTGCCAGTTATCCGTGAGCAACATCACAGGGTCCAGAATCCCACATGGAGATACTGGCATCAAGACTGGACTGCCTGAGAGTGACAGAGACTCCATTCCATCATTCAAATTCCAACCAGCTACACCCAAGTGAGACCATCCATGTGCCAGCTTGACTTCTGAATAACGACAAGCCATCCTGAGACACAACATTCTCACTCATATGGAAATATCTTTGGGCACTGCTCTTCAGCATTTGCAAGTATTATTTTTTAGGAATTTATATCCAGATTTTGCTATTATTTACTTTTGCTGTTATTATTCATTTTTGTTAATTAATATTGTAACTTTAATCCTCTATTCCCTTTTCAGGACCTTTTGAGTGACTGAAGTAATAAAATTAGAAGAGTAAATTAAATAAAAAGGGTATCTGGAGTGGATAGATTTACCAAAGGCTTACCAGCTCAGAAATAATGATCCTTCTATACTGAGCAGCGCAGGAAGGAGTAACGTACCTCCAGTGTCTGGTGGACACCCATCTGATCTGCTCAAATCATAGTGCCTATGTGGAGAACCGAGGCGTGATAGGCCCTCATACTCAGTGCTTAAGTGTGGGTATGTGTGGGTCTTGCTGTGTGATTGTGTTAAGTTTAGGTTGCATGAGATTAGGCCAACACATAACGAATCTAGAGAGCTCTATGCACTCTACGATAATACAAAATGTTCAGAACTAAATATATCTTCCAGTGTTATAGTATTTTAGCATATTCTGATCAAAATACAACTTTTTAGAATGTTTAATTACCTTCTCACGGCACTACAAAGTATTTATTATGGTCTTGTTAGATGTCAGGTAGTCCCTGTTCTAATGTGTTACACACCTACAGTATTTATCATTTTTTAAATAATTCAGAATTTTTAATAACCTGAACCAAATCAAATGGTATTGGCGGTCATATGTGAAAAATGTTGCAAGAAAATGGAATGTTGCATTATACTTGTAGTTTATTAAATGTTTTTATTTGGTCATTTTTCTTTTTTTTTTACCTTTATACACAAATTTGATGCTCAGATTTGTTAGCAATACAGGTGGAGCTGAAGCTGGTTAAGGCTTAAGACATTCTTCACATTTTTCCACTCTTTGGAAACCCCCTAAGACATAAAGTGCAAAATTGTACCTTTTATCTTTTATTGTTGCCTAAACTGGTGCCAGAACAGTGGAATCCCAAATACAGGACTTTAAGGTAGGGATTTAAAATTGATTGATGGAGGATTGAAGAGTAAGCTGGAACATCCTTAACTGAAATTACCTAATAGATCAATAAAAGGAAAATTTTTGATTTGATTTTGATTTTTTTGTTTATTTAGTCAATGATTTATCAAAGGAATGTCCATCCATCCATCCATTATATCCTAACTACAGGGTCATCGGGGTCTGCTGGAGCCAATCCCAGCCAGCACAGGGCGCAAGTCAGGAAACAAACCCCGGGCAGGGCGCCAGCCCACCTCAGGGCATACACACACACACACTCACACACCAAGCAAACACTGGGGACAATTTAGGATTGCCAATGCACCTAACCTGCATGTCTTTGGATTGTAAGAGGAAAGTGGAGCAGGCACAGGGAGAACATGCATATTCCACGCGGGAGGACCCAGGAAGCAAACCCAGGTCTCCTAACTGCAAGGCAGCCGTGCTACCCACTGCACTACCATGCCGCCCTCAAAGGAATGTATAAATCCTAATTGCATAACAATAAAAATTATATATCTTCCCCCTAAAATGATTATGAGTTTCAGTATGGATCCTTTTTGCATAACAAGTCATATATTTTTACACTAAAATGTTTATTAGATTCACTTCACTAAAATAGTAAAAGTTCTTTACCTGATTTGCTGCATTCTACACCAGCCTCTTCCTTTTATAGTATAAATCTATTTATTTGCTCCATTTAGATGCTTTGAGAGTTTTCAGAGTTACCTTTTATGATGTTTCACATTTCCACTTCAGGGCAATCATGTGAATTGCTAGTTGGCATCAGTGGCTTAGCTAGAGTTTGTGCCACTTGGGGCAGGGTGGTGCTTCAATTTGCTGCCCTCTAACATATGTTAACCTATTTAAATAGAAAATTAAAATGACATATAGAGAAAAATTAAGATACATTTTAGATAGATTTATTCATATATAGAGAAACAGCAATACTTTTCACATACAATTATTTATAAGCATCAACTAGACAAGAATATAGTATAGACACACTGATAAGCTGGTGTTCTAATTATTACTTTAATATAATTCGAAAACCAGAACCAGTGTAGTGTACAAGTGATAGGTGGGGATGTTTTCTGTGCAGAGCAAGAACGCATTCAGATTGATAACGAAATGAAATTATAAATTGTAAATTAGTTGTTTATCTTCCTAGAAATTATTATCAGTGTAATGTTTATGTTTATTTTTGTTATTGCCTCATAAATTTCAACTGCTGTGTCTGATGCCGTTACAGAAGGACAGTCTGAAAATTATTTTCGAAGCATTTGTGGATAAAAATCAGAGAATTTTACTTTTTTCATTCATGAGTGATCATTTTCCGAACCTTGGTTCTTACACACGAATATTACTGAGCCTTTTGGCCAATAATGCCACCCCCAAAAATGTGCCACCCTGGGCAGACCACCCCCTCCGCCCATCCCTAGCTACGTCACTGATCGGCATTTTGGAAAAACACAAAGTCTCTGTTGTTAGGCCTTTTTGGTTCACACAAAATGCAACTAATGATAAGCCCAATGAAAATAAAATGCAAACTAAACTGTTTCAGCATGTATTGCATTGCTTAAAATACAAATTGACCAAAAAATCAAATTTCTGGCCAGCGTGGTTATGGCACATGGCAGGGTGATTAACTAAGTAATTCATCTGCATCCTCACTGCTTAATCAAAAGAGTAGTAGATAAATTAGTTACATCATGCTGAAAGCAACATGTCTTAGTGCTAGAAATGGAGTATAGGTGTCATGATTGTGTCTATTTGATCATTTTGTCCTGCCATTATAAACTTTTCTTAATAATGTACCTTTAAGAATACAATGATTACAAATATGTGCTTACTCTTGCTTTGAATTATTGTTATGGCCCTATGGAAATTATTTATTCTTTACTTTAGAAATCCCAGAACACCATTTGTTTTTTATGGGCACTGCCATTTCTAGCACCTATAGTTGGGGATGTGTTCACAGGTTATTAGGTAAACTCACCTTTTAGTTTATATAAGCTTATAAGTCGGCAGAACATATTTTTTGCCATTCAAGTTTGTGGATATGTTCAAAGGAGTTTAGTATGTTTATTAATAATACATTCTGGTTAACAACTTAGTGATTTTGGCTTACTGATTTACTAATTCTGACACAGTCACATTTTTGAAAAACATTTCATTTTCTTCTTCTTTGACCTTGTGACCTGTCACTTTCCCACATGTTGGCAGTAAAGGGGGCAAAGCACACTTTCTAAAAGGGGAAGGACATTTAATTAAATAAGGCGACCATGATGGTGTTTGTGGGGAAAAGCAGTAACAGTACATACAGTACAATAGTAGTACTCTGCAGGAGTACAGAGAAATTCTTACTTGCATCACCAACCATGCAACGCATCACCACTCTCCAGACCCATCATAAGAAGAAATGTATTCAAATACAAAACCACTGTGAAAACCCCAGTGTAGTTATTTTAAGAGAGAAAAATGGCACCTAGTCATTAGGAAACAAAACTATGTAGAGACGCTAACAACAGAAGAATGATGTTTTACACAGTTTAGCTGAACAGGGATTGATGAGCAATGTAGCGCTGAATGTCCTCTTCTTGTTAAAATTTTGCTTATGTTCTTTTATTCAGAGTAATCCCCTGTGGAACATGGAGAAAATGTAAACTACACACATACAGTGCCAAAACTGGAAATTGCACCTTTTGCCTGATGGACAAATGCGAATTTATAGGTGGTGTCTGCAAAAAAGGAGTCTAATGATTGCTAAAAGTCAAAGGCAATAATCGTCTCCTCTTTGTAACCCTACTTTCTTCCACACAATGTTTAGGCCCGGTGCAGCCTAATCCCAGTAATAAAGGGTGCAAAGTGTGTACATTTTGGGTCACCATTCAACCTAATAGCATGTTTTTGAACTGGATTGAGGGAGAGTGGAGGTGAGGGTTGTGGAAAGAAAAAGTCCATAAAAACACAAGGTGAACATGAAAACAACACAATAACTCCTGTGCCACTGAAGGAAGGAGAAAAGAATAGGAAATGAGAAGAACTACTGGGCCATCTGCAAGATAAAGGAACTGAAAAAGCATGCAAGTGAGAAAAGATTTTAGCTAGAGCCTGCCCAATGGAACAATGCACCTCATAAGAAAACTAGAAATAGAAAATGTACTTGTTGGTGATTAACAAAAGCACCTAAATAATCCACTTTGCTCAAACAGGCGTGTTCCTGTATGTTGGGGAAACTAGGCCATAGCAAACTCTAAGTCTCCTTCTTGCCTCCATATTTTGACCCCACTCCCTTCCAAATATACATATCAGCTTTACTCTCAGGGTTCGTCTGGTTCCATGACTAGTGATGTGCTTTGCGTATGCCATCTGGAGACATGTAAAGAATCTTCTTGGTTTCTGCACATCCAGGTAAATAATAAGTAAAAATAGGCTTAGTAATTCCATCTGGCTAGCTGGACTCTTGCACAGCCACTTTGGATGTCCATGCAGTGAGGTGGACCTGGTCATTCACTATCTTAGTTCCCTTAGTTCCTCTAATCATGAATTTCAGCAGCCACAGAAGATAGCAAAGAGCACTGAAGTTGAAATTTTACGTGAAAGCTTATTAAGAAACAGAACAGAGAGAGAGGGGGAGAGATAGGGAGCATGCACTGATACAGTGTGTTGTCGCACCCACCTCACGATCCCAAATTCGGACCCGAGTGTAGCCGTGCAACGGGAGACACCTCAACACCACACTAGTTTGAATGGAATGGAATGGTGTGAGTTTTTGTTACAGTGGCCTGAGTGCCATTCCTGCAACCAACCCTCAAGTTCTTTCTGCAAGTTGGAGGACCTGCTTGGAGAGCCGGATATGGATTAGGAAAATTTCTTTTTTTAAAAGAAAAAACAACTAGAACATTACAAAAGATATAATCTGTGTTCCTGTAGCACTTCTCAGTGCCAATCCTGGCAAACCACATCTGCTTGCCTAAATTTAAACATCCTTGAAGGCATGCTATCAAAGGTAGTTTCCACTTTGCAGGTAATGCTGCTGGCTTAGGACAGGACTCCAACAATCGGATGAAGTGAGTCCAATAATTTGAGTTATGGAAACAATTGGTCTGAGTCACTCCTTTCATTTTATTTTTTCTGACAATGGTAAACGTTTATACAACAAAATGCCCACTGAAGGTTCTTGTAATGAAAACTGAAATAAATCTGTACAGCCCTGCAATGGGTGTGCAGTCAAGCCTCGGCTCTGATTAAATGCGGTACTTGATAACCTTTTAGCTGTGACATTGTCTAACCATTGTCTCATGCAATCCCCTGAGGACATGGCCAGTAGCTTCCCTTCACAACAAACACTTCCTGCTCCTCTTCCGTGTTCTGGCATGCTGTTCTTGCTACCTAGTAGGTGGCACTACTGCTCACTTTGCTTAAAGCCAATCAACTGTTTGGCATCAGGATTTTTCAATAAGGTTAGGATCCTGACGCACAATATCATTGAGCTTCCTGGCCAGGTCACTCACTACCTGCGTGGAATTTAAACACACCCTTCATTTCCATGCAGGTTTTCCCAGGGATTCCTTTTCTCCTCCCTCATGCCATTGTCATGCAGGTCTTGTTAACAGACAACTTTAAATTCGCCTGATGTAAATGATTGTGGGTGTGTGACTGTCTTTTACGCAGTGGATGCTTCCTGCCTTGTGCCCAGTGCTCTCAGGATATGCATAGGCACCCAAAACCCTAACTTAAAAGAGGGATGGCTGCATATCTCTTTGAAATTATCCTGATGTGAATGAGTGTGTATGTGTGTTAGTGTACTTGTTGGATGTTGTGGACATGGGCTCTGTGATGGTGCCTTGTGTTGGACTAAGGAGGCTCAGAAATGGAAGGATGGATATTATTTAATGTTTCATAGTATGTTGTTTGAATGGGGAATGCCTACATGTAAGAAATCTGAAGATAACCTCTGACTGACTGGAAACCCCAGACTGGACAAGTTCAGTTGCACCCGTTTTTGCTTACATAGGCATCAGCTTCTTAAAGCCCTAAAAAGTGAGTTTACACAACACAATGGATGGAGGCATGGATAGTATTACACTATTCACAGTGTCGCATTTAGCTGGCAATAAACATATGTATATCATATTTCAGTTTCTCTCTCGCAGTTGCAGCGTCAATTACATTATACTGATTATAGCACAACCATTTTATAACAGTTGGCTACGAAATAACAATGAGAAATGTGTGCATGCCAGCAGATAAGCCATTATTACTTTGGTCATTTTCCATGCGTTCTTTTTACAGTTCTGGGTGACAGGGAATTAAAAGCACTTAGGAAGTACTGGGCGCAGGGCAAAAACCAACCCTGGATCGAGCACCAGTCCATCACCATGCGCATTTACTCAAATATGCCAATTTAGAAGAAGTAGTTAATCTAACACACACATCACTCTGGTGCAGGAGGAAATCTGGAGTACAGCCTCATAAACATGGTAAGAAACCACAACCACCACACAGATTATTACATGTCTGGGAACTGAGCAAACTCCATTGTATTATGAGGTGCCAGTTATAACTATTGTGCCACTCTCATGGCAAATGACACTGCTGAATCTGACATATATGAATTGTGGCAACTACTCTTTAGATGATAAAGTGCATAAGACCAAAGCTCTATGCATGGATTAAACATGATCACCTCAACTAACTCATGTTTACACACAGTATCGCAGTCTTGCCTAATATGCTATCTTCTACAAACAATGATAGCGTTGTACAAGTAGGCCGTGCAGCCTGGTTAGGCCGCTATCACATGCAAATTCTCCCTTGAGGAATCTGCCAAAAGTGGAGCACCTGATGCTGGTTTCTGAGATAATGAGCAGGTGTCCATTTGTCAGCAGCTGTTGAGAGAGAGCATGGGGGTGGGTTTCGATACTGAGTGTGTGTGTGTGTGTGTTAATCACATGGATGGCTTTCCATTCATGTTTTATTTTACAAAACACTGTTTGGAAAGGTTTTGGGGAAACACTTAAACACAGTAATATTGTGAGTGATATGTTGGATGGCCTGTTGTCCTGACCACATTGGAGGCATGTTCCTTGCCATGGCAGGAGGGCAAGGATGGTCTGGCATCCCAGCCAAGATGGGTGCCAGTTACTTGCCGGGATGGGATGCCTGCTTGGAAGTATAAAAAGTGATGTTTCCCTCCATCCACATAAGGGCAGCCTCCCACTGGTGGTTACTCACATAATGATACTTGCAGGGCAAGCTGGGCATTGTAGTCCCATGAGACAGTCCTGTTGGAATCTTTGGGTGCCACCAGGGGTAGCTGCAGGAGAACAGTATACCTTCTGTGAAGTGCTTCCAATGTGCAAAGTGTGGCAATGGAAGTACTCACCGGACCAGCATAAAAAAAGCCTGTACCAGTGCTCAGAGTTGGGAGGAGGATGGTTAGACAATGTGGGAGGTGTGGAAGGAGAAGAACAACTTCTGACTTTGTTGTACTGCCTGAAAAGGAGGCAATTGAAACCTGTGAAGGTACTATGTTGAATAAACATACTGTGTTTAAACCCAGGACTATGCCATTTAGTTGTGTCTCAAAATTTGGGGGCTCAGTGATGCCCCCTGCTGATCACAAAGTCGTGTCTTTTTAGGTAGATGCACACATATGTCATCTTTTCTGTCATTTGCCTATCCATACATTTAACAACCTTGGGGATATACAGTATGCTTGCAATGCACGTACATCCAGGACTATTGGCTACTGCCTTCCACCAGTAGTTCCTTCAATCTTCAACTAGGCATGACTGTCACTATAGTCCTATTGGACATATCTCCCCTCACCTGGACTGAGAATGGAACCAGCAGTAGAACGGATCAACAAGGGAAGCAGGGAGCAGGTTAAAATATTTATTCAGTCATTATACTCATTAACATTAATGAATATGCAAAAAATGGAAGCAAATCAAATGAGTGTGACAATCATATCATATAACCTCAATGTTGAGCAGCTGTTCAAGGCGGCACTTGCCAGGGCACCCAATGTGCAATGGTGTTTCTCAGCTTTTGCACTTACAGCATGTTGTTGCTCAGATGTCTCATAGCATGAAGATCTCACGGTGACTGTGTTATCCCTGCTGCTACCACTGCCAGCTCACTGTCTCACCTTAATAAGGATGGTCTAAAGTGTTTCAGCTCCTAAAAAGGGGCACTCGTCTCCTTTTATAGAATTTGTGTGAGCTGTTTACGTCCACACCATGCTTCTTTTTTTAACTTTTATTGGATTTATTTATTTATTTAAAGCATGTAACATTCCATATAATCAAGTCAAACTTGACAAAACTAATTTCAATTCACTCCTCACCCATGAGAAAGAGAGAAAGGCCAACAGTCTGAGTAGAACTTTTGAGAGTAGTATAGAGGGAAAGGAATCTTTCTCCCAAATATAAGTGCTTATTCTAAAATATTATTGATTAGATCCTGCCAGTTTTTAAAAGTGCTTTGAACAGATCCATTAAGAGAGAATTAGATTTTTTCCAGTTTCAAATAGTATATAACATCAGTTACCCACTAACTTAACAGAGGTGAGGTAGGATTATTCCAGATGAGCAAGATAAGTCTACGTGCCAGTAGTGAAGTAAAGGCGATTACAGTTTGTTTGTCCTAAACTTTAAGCCCATCTGGGAGTACACCAAACACAGCTGTTAATGGGTTAGGAGTGACTGTGACACCAAGGCTGTCTGATAGGAATTTAAAAATTTTTGTCCAGAATGATGTTAATTTGGTGCAGGCCCAAAACATGTGACCCAGTGAAGCTGGAACTCGATTGCAACGTTCGCAAGTTGGGTCTTGCCCTGGAAACATTTTCATTAATTTTAAACGAGATAGATGTGCTCAATAAAAAATTTTAAGTTGAGGAATGATTTGCACATACGGAGCTACAGTGAATTCTGTGTATGGCTGCCTTCCACTCCTTTTCTGAAATGTTGAGTAAGAGATCCTTTTCCCCACTGTACTTTGGAATCTTTAAAAGGAAGGGACATATGAGTAGAGAGATGAGTATGTGGGGCATAGAGATGTGAGCTCCATGATCAGAGGGGCATGGTAAGAGATAACAATAGCATCATATGTGCAAGATTTGATCGCAGGAAAGTAATTGTTATCTATAAAGAAATACAGTTGACGCTTGACATACAACTGGCCTGACATGCGAACAACTTGATGTACGACCAAAATTTTTGTTTTGATTTACGACCAACATCTTGCGTTATGACCCGAATGCGGTCACGTGTATCCGCTTGTGCGATTGTAAACAAACAGCCGAGAGCGTTCGTAACTGTCAGTCGGAGCCCAAATACATGTGTTTGTGGACATAATTTCGGTCAGTGCAGTGATTTATCTATATATATATAATTCACTAAGACCATGGCAAGCAAGATGCATAATTGCTAAGGAAGGAAGAGAAGGTAACGAAGGTAAAGAAAGCGATTGTTAAGGGATGTTAGTTAGCGGGCTGGCGCTGCACATGATGATGTCATCAGGCTGAGTCAGCACCGGCTTGCTTTGGAGTATATTATTACAGCAGTTCACAACACGGCCAGCTTTGAACTGAGTGCTCGACTACTGTCATTATTAACTTGAGAAACAGCGATCACAATCGAAACGAAGAAGGAAATTGTGCGGAAATATGAGAGTGGCGTTCATGACCGATCTCGCTAATATGTACAGCATGTCGAAATCCACCATCTCGACAATTTTACAAAGAAAAGATTTGCATAAGGAGGCTCCTTCTAAACAATAACCACCTTCCGTTTCATTCTCTTCCTCCTCCCTTCCTGTAGCCCAAAGATGTCAAATTAAATGGTGAGTACAATATGAAATTGTTGTTTCTGGTAGGCTAGGCACTTTTTATAACTTTTTGGTTAGTACATTAGAAAAATTATTGGTGTTTTGGTAAATTATGCGCATTATACAACCCTTTTTTATTATGAAAAGGTTAAGTAAGTGTTGCTGTGGGAGGTTCGGAGCGCATTATGGGTATTTCCATTATTTCATATGGGAAAAATAGTCTTGACTTACAACCAACTTGAGTTACAACCAGCCCTCGCGAACAAATTGAGTTCGTAAGTCAAGGGTCCACTGTAATCAATTCTTGAGTAACAATGATGTACTGGTGAGAAGTAGGAATATGCTCTTAAGTATGTATTTAGAAATCTTCATTTGTCTGACAAGTTGTGATCAATTAAAAACTGTGTGATTAATTTTGCAGTGTTAGATGTTGTTACCTCTGTAGTTGAAGACCGATCCAGGTCTGGATTTAAAACACAATTAGAGTCTCCGGCCATTATAATTTTGTGAGTGTTCAAGTTAGGAATTGATGCAAATACATTTTGGATAAAGTCTCTATCATCCACATTGGGTGTGTAGATATTTATCAAAATTACTTTAAAATTAAATAAATTACCCACCACCATCACATATCACTGTTCAGGATCAGATACTACATCTGATACTGAAAATGAAAAGAATGAATTAAGATTCTCACGACTCTAAATTTCTTTGTATAGCTGGAGTGGAGTATTTGGTCAGTCCAGTCACTTTGCAACCGAAATTGATCCTTGCTGATTTTAACTTCCTGTAAAACTATTATCTTGAGAATAGTTTAGAGAATACTTTCTTCCTATTTAATTCATGATTGAGACCTTTGACATTCCAGCTCACAAAGTTCACTGTTTGGTCATAGAGACATTACTTCTGAACTTTTGTTGTAATTTTATAATCTTAAATTAAGGTTGTACATTATTACATATGACAGCATTAAATATAATTTCCAATATTGCCAGGAGTTATGGCTATGAAGCCAATTGTTGTGTTGGCACTTACAATTGTGGGGATGAAAAGGATACATTAGAAATAGCTTATTCTCTTTCTCTCCTCCTCCACACCCCCATCCCCCCATTTTGCCTCCCCGTGTGAGGCTGCACCACACTTTACAAAGTCCCAGTCCTCTGACATGCCTAGAGACAGAGCACGTCCAGAACAATACAAGTCCCCAAGTACCCGTGTAGAAGGAATAGAATAGTTGCTGTATCTATTGGCAATACAGTCCAAATACTATAAACTTACAATCTAATCTTGAACAGGCTCGAAAGAATAAACCTAGTGTATGATGTTAAACAGTACCCATGGAGATGGAGATAGCGTATGATAGTACAATTCTAATACAATAAACTATGGGTGTGATGTTAAACAGTACTGTTTGGGAAAAAAAATGTATACATATATAAAAAGTTTTCATATACACATACATACATATGTATATGTAAATATATGCTGCTCAAAAAATTAAAGGAACAGTTTTTAATCAGAGTATAGCATCAAGTCAATGAAACTCCTAGGATTTGATCTGGTCAGTTGAGTAGCACAGGGGGTTGTTAATCTATTTCAGCTGCTTTGGTGTTAATGAAATTAATAACAGGTGCTCTAGAGGGGCAACAATAAAATGACCCCAAAAACAGGAATGGTTTTAATGAAATTAATAACAGGTGCTCTAGAGGGGCAACAATAAAATGACCCCCAAAACAGGAATAGTTTAATAGGTGGAGACCACTGGCATTTTTCCCTCTTCATCTTTTCTGACTGTTTCTTCACTAGTTTTGCATTTGGCTATGCTCAGTGTCATTACTGGTAGCATGAGGCGATACCTGGACCCTACAGAGGTATCTGCTCCTGTGGGAGCCAGAGCCCCACAAAATGACCTCCAGTAGGCCACTGGTCTCCGACCAAACAATCAGAAACACAGTTCATGAGGGTGACCTGAGGGCCCGACAGCATCTAGTGGGCCCTGTGCTCAGTGTCCGGCACTGTGGAGCTTGATTTTAGTGCCAGTCCCACTACCAACCCCCAAGGTCTCTCTGCAAGTTTAAGGACCTGCTTGCAGGCCTGGATGCAGGTTAATGTCATACCCAGGACACAGCAATTATAGGTTTAGGGCCTTGTTCAAGAGTGGAGTGGAATCACATCTGGTGTTTACAGGATTCAAACCGGCAACCGATTGCCGCCACAGATCCCTAGCCTCAGAGCCACCACTTCACCTAGTTTACAAAGTCTAAAAATACATTAGATGAAGAGTTTATTATACTTATTATCTCTATATACTTTTAGTATATTAAAGTTGAAAAGAAAGATAATAAAGTACATTCTTAATAATGCTGCTACAATATTGAAATCATATTCTCTGACAAGCACCTTTCATGGAGGCCTGCATGGTGGTGTGGGTATTAATATCACTACTGCATTGTAGATTTATTGTCCTGAGTGCATATCCCATGTCTGATCAATGTTTGTGTGGGTTTCCCTTCCACCCCTCATTCAGCTTGTTGCAATTAGTGATAACAAATTGGCCTCATTGTGTGTTCTAATATTTCAGTTTCCTTTTCACAATTACCCAGCCCTGTGCATGGCTCGTCATTGCCTTAAACGTCATCCTACCAGGCTGGCCTGAATTTAACTAAGCAAGCTGCAAAATGGTGTATTATCTTTTATGAAATGTATTTTATTGGACACTGCGATACAGTGCAGTTTACAGTCATGGTTGTCTGCCTCTGGGCACCTTAACATGTTTATTTTTGATATGTGTGGTGTCTCCAGAAGAGCCTTAAATAATGGCAGCCTTCTTTCTCAGCTCTCCCCATATGCTCTCCCTCTCACTTTATCTCTCTCAGCAAATACAATTTTAATATGTTTTATTTGCAAGCAAGTTCTAACTCAATACAGCAGGTAGGAATAATTTCCTCTGGTTTTCGCTGAAACCTCTACAGAGTAAACATCAGAGAACAATGAGAAGTTTTTTTTTTCTTCAAGTTTAGTTTCATTTCCTGTCTCCAAAAACCTAAAATATGCTTACCTTAATAGAAAGTAAAAACTTCCAAACTTAATGTGTGGATTCACATACTACTGCTGTTAATGAATGCCCAAACACTTTGTCTTCTTGTTTCTCTTTATTACTATCCACTTTGCAATATGTGGCATTTTACAGATTTTCTTTAAAGCACAACAACATTATTACTTCTTGTTACCTTATTGCCTTTCCAGTCTACTTTTTTTGGTTTTTGGTGGTTTTAGTTTTTCAGAGGCTTGCACATTATTTGCATTTCATAAGGACTGAGCCACAATAATTAAATATTTAAGGCCAGACTGCTTTAGATGCTTCTTTTCAAGGCTGTACTCTTCCTGTTGTTAATTCAGTTAAAGGCCCACGCGATGATGATGACTCCAATTAGATTACAGGTGCATAGGTTTTGATGAAACTTCTCTTTAGAAGCAATTAAGGAGAGAGTAGCTTCATGCTTATGGTTAGTGGGCTCTTCTAACCTTTAGACGACCTGCATCACAGATAAGTGTGAAACTCTTCTATAATGTAACAGCTGCATGGCAGTTATGCTACTCAGTGAGCAGCAGAGAAACAAAGAAAATGTTCTCAGTAGAAAGCCACATGTCCCAACAGATAAACGTCTCCATTTATTTCCTGATCTTGCTTTTACCATTAGATGGTATTAGACAGTTATGGCCTATCCCAATATGCACAAGCTCAATCAGCTCAATCATACACATACAGTACCCTCATCCTCACACTCTAGTTACTATGTATTGTCACAGACGGCTGGGGTTCTTACCCGGCCGGGACACCTAGAAGGTCCGGAAGGTGGCAGTAAAAGCTTCTGGGTCAGGAGGACACAACCGTCCTGGAGCAGGAGAGGACCACGGGAGAGGAGGAGAGACTTTCCAACTCGTTGGGACCCATGGCCACCGCCAGGGGGCATCTTAAGCCTCCTAGAACCTGAGAGAACATTACTTCCGCCACACTTGTCAAGATGGCGGAGGAACCTGCCAGGGACGCCCGGTGTGCTTCCGGGGCAAAGGGCAGCACTTCCGCCACACCAGGAAGTGCTGCCAGAAGATCGTCATCAGCCACCTGGAGCACATCCGGGCAGGAATAAAAGGCACCGCCTCCCAGCAATCTGGGAGCTAGAGTCAGGAGAGGGAGCAGGACGAAGCTCCCAGGAGGAGATTGGTGGCCAAGGACTGAGAGAAAGAAAGATTATTGGGTGATTATTGCTTTATGCATTGTGTGGTGTTTTGGGACTGTGTTTATTTAATGAATAATAAATGTGTGACTTTTATAAAGATGGTGTCCGGGCAAGTCTCACAATGGCGCCCGAACAGGGACCTTCTGCCTGTTCCAAGGCAGGGGACCCCAAAAATAAATTTTCTGTGAGCTGCCCGGTACCCCAGTCGACCACACACACGTCCTGCAGGGAGGCGGTCCGCACACGCACCGCGGATGTTCCGCAAATCGCCCGGTAGCCGTTGGAGAATCTCCAGAGTGCTGTCTTCCAACTGAGGGGGCTGAGGAATGCCAACCAAGGCCAAGGAGAAGGGGATTCCCCAGCGTTTGTCGTCGCCGGAGGGACTGCAGTAGGCACAACCACTGACGCGTCCGGAGGAGATTGTCTGGAATCGCGTCTGTTTTATCTTGGTAGAGTAATATATATATTGCTCTACTTTCCCCTATTGTATTATTAATATGTAGCCTTAGAATGCCTAATCTCCCAGACTTGCCACTTTTTATAAGGTATTATTGTTTATAACTTATCCCCACCTTCCCTTCTATATCTATAACCTCAGGCAATTAGATGTTGTAAAAAGACAAGCAGGAGTTAAGTTACACATAAAATAATGTATTACTGATAATATTCATAAATAATAACAAAATGCAAAGTACATTTGAATATTGGCAGCCATACAACCTGATCAAATGGTGATGTGTAATTCAGGTGGCACACAGACTTGCAGTTACTTAAAATGTCTCTAGTTAAAGCATCGTTGGTGCTCAGCTTTCAGCCACATGTCTGTTCAATATGGCTGCTGCGCTGTGCTCTTCATTGTGTTGTCTTCATCATCACAGGTTAGCAAGAGAGATGCTTCTTCCATCATATGTTGGTTAGAGAGAGAGATGCTTCTTCATCATATGTGGGTCAGAGAGAGAGAATGTGGTTGAGCAAGTACATTTATAGATGTTCTCTCCAATTCCTAGAACCAATAGGACATCATGGTACTTAAAGGCCTCTGAGACAAGCCAATTCCAAACAGCCATATCTCAGACCAATGGGAGCAATAGTACATTTAACACCTCAACCCCCCCAAGACCATATGTTAAGCTAACCTGGCTTTGTGTGGGAGATCAAACTGGTTTAAGACACATCCCCCCAAATCCTGTCATAAAATTACAAAGAGACAGTCGTAAAAAGGGGGATGGGGGAAGGCAAACATGACTACCTCTCACCACTTGGTTTGCCTAAATTATAAATAAAGACATACAAAACATTTATCAAGTTATATGCAAAATCTCACATCACAACACTCCACCCGATGAATGTTTTGTACAATGTCTTTATATACAATGTCTTTAAATTGTTTAAAGAGTCTGATGCATAACTTGTGCATTGATTGGCAGTATTTGCTCTCCCAGTTTTAAAAGTTGTCCTTGGCCATTTGTCCATTGCATATCTTCTTTATTTCAAAGACAATCTGAAGAACTTGGAAGCGCTCCTGATGACTTGTATCTGCTGGGGCTTACTTCAACTGTTTCTTTAGCTTTCTGCAGTCTTCATATGTCATCAGATCTGGTGGTTCAAAATGAGACAAGTCCACACCTTCCACTAAACTAGCCCACTACAATTTAGTCTATTGTGTGAATTTTTAATCTGTACTTGTTCTCTGTCTAACTGCTAATTAGACCCCTGTCCCAAACTATCTGTTTAAGCATATGCAGCTGTACAATTAACATCAAAATTTGAAAGGTAACATGCCACAGGTGCCAGTACAACCACTTCTGCCCAAGTGACAGCCCATGTGCCACTGCATAAACTGTTCACAAACCAATATTTGTGGCCCCTCTGCACACATTTGGGGTTGACTTAGTTGCCTCTTGTGCTTTCCTACCCATGGTGCAACTCTTGACTGCCATCAGCCTTTACCAGTATAGGCTGGCATCACCACCATGAGACATCAAAGCTATGCAACTCTCATCATTCCCCCTGTAGGCCACCCCTAGAGTTGTTTGCTCACCATATGCATACTCATTGTGCTAAACACCTCGGTTCAGAATTGGCCCACTGGTCCTGTGCCTGTACCACAGCCGACAATCTCAGCAGGGCTTCCGTATTTTCCCAATTAGACTATACCTAAACATCGGAGCCCATATGTCTTGCAAATGTACCAGCTGCACCTGCTTTCCTGAAGAGTTCATCAATTTGCTCTGGATACTGTACCTTTTCTTTAATAATAGTATTAATTATATTAATTATCCCACTTAATTAATTAATACCCAGGATGTATACTTTATGAGCCCAAATGAATCCCCTTATTTTGGCATTCCTAACTGGTTTGTTCAGTTTCCACCCCTTGGAATATAAATTTGCTGCAGTAATGAACAAACCTTTCCTTTTAAACTATAGCTATTCTGACTAGTCCTATTATTGCATGACTTGTGGACTTGTTACTCACTTAAACCCCAGTAAGTGTCTTTTTCTTGTTGTCTCTTCAGTTCTTCTTCATGTCTTTGTCTTTGCTTGTTGTTTTTCTTGTCTTTTCCTCTTTCTTTTTTCATTTCGCTATGTAGGCAGGTCTGCAAAATGGAAGGTGACAAAGCAGTTTCTGTCCATCTCATTTTCGTAGTTGTCGACCTGGTGCCAAAACTCAAACTTTGCTTCCAGGCATTCATTGGAACAGCTTGGCACTAGTGCCACGCCACTCCAATGTGCCAATGGTAACCCGATCTCCTGCATGGATTTTACTCTGCTAATTGCCTTCACTATTTATTACCTGCACCAAACCAAAGTCCATAAAAACCTTACAATAGAAGTAGCACTATTGCAAAAGGCCAGAAAATTGAAACAGAAATAACTGTTTTCCTTTCCTGTCTTCCTGCACTACCCTTCTATTTTTTCATTGCCTGTGTGTCCTTTTTTTATTGTATGGTAACTGCTACCTGAAAGTGTGGGCTGAAGCCTCTCCAGAATCCAAGTGCTAAATCCAGCATCGCTTCTAAAACTGACCCGTGCTTTTTACTAAAGACCAACTCACTTTTCTCCATTTTATTGCATGGAGATTCATAGGCTGTCTTTTTAAACAACTGGTCAGTCAGGTTTTCAATTACTGAACCTAAGTGTGAGTACTTTTTAATTACTGCTGCCTCCAGCACAGCTGTTAGGACCCTCACACCCCTGTGCATTCCTGACTTGCTGGCTGAGCTTCCTGCTGCACCATCCCCCATCCTTTGTTCTTTGGCTTGTCCTGTTTCATTCAAACCAACTCCTAAACTGGTGCACTTTCTTTCCAACTCAGCCATTCTTGCACTAGCACATTCAGACCTTTCACACACAAGCACTTGAATTCCTTTCATTTCCATTGTTCTTTGTTTAAATTCCACACTTTCTTTACTCAGTATCCTTAAGCCAATATCCAGTTCATGCCCTCTAGTCAACAATTGCCATTCACACTCACCAGCTCCTCTGCCTTCTATCTGATTTCTTTGTCCTAAATCAAATTTCAATGCAGCACTGGTTACCTTTCTTAACAGTGTTGAAATATCTATCAGTGTAGCATGCTCTTTAAATACTGGACAGACCTCAGAATTACTTGGAGATTGTGGTGCAGTGGAGAATAAAGGAAGAAAACACCCTTGCTGTTTTCCCTTCCTTTCATCTCTCTCCTTTTCCTCACACTCACATTCCCACTCTTTATCTGAGCACACATCTGTCTCATGTAAGTCACCCACCCATGTTTTAGGGTTCCAGTCTGATCTGGTTACTGTTGCCCTAACTTTTACCATGGGCGGTTTACATTTCTTTTTTCCACTTCTTTCACTGCTTTCTACTTTAGCAGCAGGTGTTCTACATGCTAACACTTCACAATTATCACACCAACTGTTACATCTTTCAAAACTCTCACTCAACATTCCACAACTTTCACTTTCATTCACTTTGCTATTTTCTTCCTTATCATGATCTTCCTTATTACCAATAATACAAGCTAGTAAACCTCTTATAACAGCAGCTGTCTTCTTTAAACCTGATCTCTGTTTTCTTGCTTTTAATCCTTCCAGCCCCCTTCCATTTTGTGGCACACTCAGCTCAGCTTCTGCTTTCTCTACCTGAACTACAGGTTTCCTAGCTTTAGCCTGCTTGCCTCTGCCACTCCACTGGAAGATGGCTGACTTTAAAATGAACTTAGGCATTTCTAAGTCTACAATTTTCTCTAATACAATTTGCCAAATTCGTTATGGGTTGGCCTACTTTTGCCCCTGTAAGCAAACATACACATACATACACAAAGATCCTAAACGAATAAGTACCGTATGAATGACGAATGCATGTCCCATCACTCCCTAGCACTTTAACCACTTAAATGCCGTATGAATGATGCATGCATCTTTCACCACTCCCTAGCACTTTAATTAGGGACTCACTACCACCAGCACTAACAAACATGTGGGTGTCCTTGTGACACACATGAAGTCTCTACACTTTGTTGGTTATATTCCATTCAGCAACCAAACAAAGTTTTACTTCCACCGCATTTGTACACTGGGTGCCCTAAAATTCACATACATAAACAACACATACATCAAAACAGTATTGCAAACAGGGTGCAAAACTTGGTTACCCCAAAATCCTACCCGACTACGCCAATTGTTTTATCTTGGTAGAGTAATATATATATTGCTCTACTTTCCCCTATTGTATTATTAATATGTAGCCTTAGAATGCCTAATCTCACAGACTTATCACTGTATATATCCCCACCTTCCCTTCTATATCTATAACCTCAGGCAATTAGATGTAGTAAAAAGACAAGCAGGAGTTAAGTTACACATAAAATAATGTATTACTGATAATATTCATAAATAATAACAAAATGCAAAGTACATTTGAATATTGGCAACCATACAACCTGATAAAATGGTGATGTGTAATTCAGGTGGCACACAGACTTGCAGTTACTTAAAATGTCTCTAGTTAAGGCATCGTTGGTGCTCAGCTTTCAGCCACATGTCTGTTCAATATGGCTGCTGAGCTGTGCTCTTCATTGTGTTGTCTTCATCATCACAGGTTAGCAAGAGAGATGCTTCTATCATCATATGTTGGTTAGAGAGAGAGAATGTGGTTGAGCAAGCAAATTTATAGGTTTTCTGTCCAACCCCTACAGCGAATAGGACATCTTGGTACTTGAAGGCCTCTGAGACAAGCCAATTCCAAACAGCCATACCTCAGACCAATGGGTGAAATAGAACATCTTATCTCCTGCCCCCCCAAGACCATATATTACACTAACCTGGCTTTGTGTGGGGGATGGGAGAAAAGACTTTAGCAAAGAAACACTCATCAAACTGGTTTAAGACACATCCCCCAAATCCTGTCGTAAAATTACAAAGAAAAGTCGTAAACATGGGGGGGATAAACAAGAATGCCTCTCACCAAGGTACCACTAAATTAAATTGGTTTGTCTAAATTATAAATAAAGACATACAAAACATTTATCAAGTTATATGTAAAATCTCACATCACAACAGCATCACTAGCTGGGGTGTGCATATCTGGTCCGCGAAGCCGGGACAGCATCGCTAGAGGAAGGGGAGGATCCGCCACGTCTCCAGCAGCCGAGGCAGAGGGACGGCAGTGAGAGTTGCAGTTCCCTTGGGAGAGGCAAGATGGCCGAAGACCGGAAGTCCCGCCCCGTGACAGGCGAGGGATTGGACGGTGTGTGCCGTGTTCCCGTCAGTGATTAGTTAAAGACGGGACCGGCGAACGTCCATCCTGAGCAAGGGGAAGGTCCGGTGGAACCCGGAAGAAAGCTCCAGTGTGCACAGCCGGTGAGTAGGACCGATTTAAAGGTAAGTCCTCCACTGGCTGATGCTATATTTATGCCTGCAGACCAAGACCAGTCGGGGAGGATGCTTCGATTGATGCAGATGGTCAAGCACGTAGAACACGACCTTCGAGTCTGTATAGACAAGCTGGAGGGGAAGGTGGTCGTGCCACGTCAGACCTTACGTCATGAGGAAGAGAGGCGCGATACTGGAATCTTTGGCCGGAGGATCGTGGGGGTGCAGGTGAGTGAAACCGGTACCGTAAAGAAAAAGGGAGGCGCGAGCGAACCCGTCCCAGGATCGTGTGGTTCCGGGGACTTAGTAGCTGCATCTCCGACAGCAGAAACGGAGCGAGATGCTGATCACTTGGAAGGGGTGGAGCCAAGACGCCGGCTGATAAGTGCCGTGGGTCCTAGTGCTCTACCGTCGGAGCCAGTATCAGTCTCACGTCATTCTGCAGGGGCGCAGACGGCAAGGGGTCTTTTCCTTTCCCGTAGGAAGACCCAAGCTGTCAGAATGCCCCAGAGAAATAGGAAGAATCGAAGGGGGAAAGCCGGTTCTTCCTACAAAGGGAGACGTGAGCCCGCAAGCTCGCGGAGTGTGATACGTCATCCTCTGCACGTGCAGAGGGAAGCTCCAAAGTCAGCAAGGGCGAACCCAGTATGTACCCCGATGAAGGGGAGTGGATCACACTGGAGCGGGTGCCAAGGTTTCGGCGACCAGGGTGCTGGTCAAAGGGGGGAGTGTTGGCCCTTTGTCAGAGATAAAAACGCCAGACAGTGGCGTAAGGGCAACGACTTCACCCCTGTGTTTATTCTTATTTTTATAGGACCAGGACCAAGACCTGGGAGACGACAACTTATGCCCGCTTTGGCTACAGTGTACACTTGCGGGAATGGCCTCTACGAAGGACTGTTCTTCGCTGGCGATGGGGCAGTGTCACAGATGGCTGGGGTTCTTACCCGGCCGGGACGCCTAGAAGGTCCGGAAGGTGGCAGTAAAAGCTTCCGGGTCAGGAGGACACAACCGTCCTGGAGCAGGAGAGGACCACGGGAGAGGAGGAGAGACTTTCCAACTCGTTGGGACCCGTGGCCACAGCCAGGGGGCATCTTAAGCCTCCTAGAACCTGAGAGAACATTACTTCCGCCACACTTGTCAAGATGGCGGAGGAACCTGCCAGGGACGCCCGGAGTGCTTCCGGGGCAAAGGGCAGCACTTCCGCCACACCAGGAAGTGCTGCCGGAAGATCGTCATCAGCCACCTGGAGCACATCCGGGCAGGAATAAAATGCGCTGCCTCCCAGAAATCTGGGAGCTAGAGTCGGGAGAGGGAGCAGGACGAAGCTCCCAGGAGGAGATTGGTGGCCAAGGACTGAGAGAAAGAAAGATTATTGGGTGATTATTGCTTTATGCATTGTGTGGTGTTTTGGGACTGTGTTTATTTAATGAATAATAAACGTGTGACTTTTATAAAGATGTGGTCTCCGACTGGTGGTGTCCGGGCAAGTCTCACAGTATGTATTTGGGATGTGGGAAGAAACCCAGATCAACATGAGCTGGCCAGTGGAGTACTGCCACAGCCATATGTGCTGTAAAAGTCTAAACGCACAATGGAAATTAAATCTGGCTCTCCAGAACTCTAAGGAAGCACCATGCTACCCAAACACACAAGGACAGATCTAAAAGTATAAATGGGTTTCTTTAGCTGCAAACTTTGTTAAACTGTAGTTTGTGCCAAGAATGCTGACCTCATAGTCTGGTGTAGCTAGAACTCCATAGTGGCCTAGTCCATACCTGTGGAGTTCCTTGACTGGATTGTTAAACAGATATGCAGCTCCAGTGACTTGTCCTGAATTACATATCGAGTTACTCCCAAGAAGATGAAAAATGTGCTGGAGTTGAAGTTCAATAACTGTAACAGTAAAACCCATAGAGCTACCATCGATGTAGGCCATATTATATTGAATGTATGAATTGGATTTCTGTGTTGTTGGAAAAAGAAGAAGACTTAAAAGAGAAGCAATATGTTGCGTTTGATTATCTGTAATATGCTAGTGTATTAGCAGCTGATTTGGAAAGTAAATTTAATAAGAAATCTGTTTTGTATGGAAAAAGTGTGTACCATTGGTAAAAGTGATTGGGGTCCATAGTTGTGGAATTTAGTGATACCACAATCAAAAAAGAACTTGGATGATAATTTGTCTCGGGTGAATGAGTGCATTCAAAGCCCGATGAGCGAATAGCTGAGTTTTCTGAATCACTTATTTTCAATTGTCAACTCTGAGACTCAAAACTGTGTGTACAGAAAGTGCAGAAGAAGAATATCTCAAAACAGAGAATTTGACCTTGGTACTTGCAGCAAAGAAGCAGGCAGGGTGGGCAGAGGGGCGGTGAGAACAGCTTCTACAATTGTGAGTCTGAGGGGTCTCCTGTCTGTACTGCTACTGTAGTTTATGTGAATGGACAGAGAGGCCGCTACATTCACACACGAACACTTAGAGTAATTCAGAATAAAAATAAGACAAGAAAAGCTGATTGCAAAAGTATATTCTTTGATCTGATTAAGTCAGGAATTCCTGAGGAAACTAACAACTAAGCTTTTTAAAATGTGGAGAGTGTTGATAAAGAAACAGAGTTGTTCTTTTTGTGCTGAACTAAATGCTCCTCCAGTTCCAGAGGAGAAGTCAAGGACACAGCACGAGTTTGAGAATTCTTTGTATCCTGGCCAAGATCATGGAGTACAACTCAGCCTTTAGTTCAACTAAAATGTGCATCTCCTGCTGACTAGAACTGTTACAGCTTTACATATACAAGGCCATACACACCTCTGACTAATCTCTGGGGAAAGCACAAACAGTCCTTGCTTTTATTATTACATTATATTGAAGAAAAAAGGTGAAACAATTAACAGTAAAGGTGTAGGAAAAATGATGCTATAGAATCCAACGTCTGTAATGACAGAGAGGAAGACTTTGCATGTCAAAGGATGGACACAGTGACTCCTCCATGACTACATAAATTAGCTGGAAACTGTTCTTGACAAAAAGTAACATTAAACACCAGTATTTCAATCAGACTTTAGATCTGCATGTGCTGTTACTGTACTGTACAGGACCCATAATTAGAAGCAAAGGTGTATCCTGTTAAAACAATGTCGCTGATCTCTGAGATGAGTTTTGTGGATAAGCATATACCTTCTTGATTTGGGAGCATGTACACTGGTTGAAGCTAGTCTAATAATCCCAACACAATTTGCTTTTGATATATAATTACCAAAATACAGAGGATTTTTACACAAGCTAAAGAATCAAAACACTGTCTCTTCAAGACCTTACCGCACGTCTGGGAGTGAGAATCATAAATGGTAATGAGAAAGTGATTACATCTGCAGAAGAATTCAAGGAGATATCCACACTCTATTGGTGGGACTTTTTCATCAAATAGTCACCCTCTGCTCTTGTTATGCAACTGTAACTGAGTATCCAATTTTGATTTGAGAATAAAATAAGTTATTAGAAGTTTAAATAGACAGGATATTCCACTTCTCCAAGAGAGGGTATATTGAGCATTCTGTACAGTGGTTGTCTTGCATAGATCTTGCATACCTTTTACAATGTGAATGAGCTCTTCAAAATAGCACAGTCTTAAGCTGCATTTTGCAGGGCAATGTCATGTGCATTGAAGAGAATCAGTAATTGGCACGTCACTGTGATTTATTCTGTAATCCTCCCAAGGGTCTCCTGAACCTGATCCCTACTCTCATTACAGATCACAATCCGCAAACATCATAGTCCATGGGGAGTCCTCTCTAATCTTCTCTGTCAAGCTGTTCATCACCATTGCAAATAATAAAGAGCTCAGAGCTGATCCCTGATTTAATCCTACTTCCACTTTAAACACATCTGCCACTCCTACCGCCGACCTAACCACCGTCACACTTCCCTCATACATACCCTGCACCACTCTTACATACTTCACTGCCAGTCCCGACTTCCTCATACAATACCACAGCTCCTCTCGAGGCACCCTGTCATATGCTTTCTCAAGGTTCACAAATATACAGTGCAACTTCTTCTGACCTTCTCCATCAACACCGTCAGAACAAACATTGCATTGGAGTGCTCTTTCCTGGCTTGAAACCATACTGCTGCTCTCTAATCATCACCTCCCTTCTTAACAGAGCTTCAACTACTGTTTCCCATAACGTCTTGCTGTAGCTCATCAGTTTAATCCCCCTGTACCTACTACAGTTTTGCATATCTCCCTTATTCTTAAAAATCGGTACCAGTACACTTCTTCTCCTGTCCTCAGGCATCCTCTCACTTTGATCACTACAATACCCTGTTACGGCTATCTACTGTGTCTTCAGTGGTTTGATCTCAGAGTGCCATTTTGTTGGAAGTCAGTACACTATCCAGCCTTTGGATATTTTTCCTGGACATAGCTGGAGAGGGTCTCAGACAAGACATCTGCCCTTGTTCCTGTTGTGCCAGAAACTCTTGTTTCATGATGTTGATCCAGTGTTTTCACAGCTGTACTGTATATTCAAAGTTAAACCAGCATTAAAGTTACCCTATGTGTTTTTTGTCCTTTAATGTCACTGTGCTCTAAGTTGCATCACAACATAGATGAGACAGATGTGTGATGTTTACTGCAGATGATTCAAAAGATGGAGTTAATCCTAGGAAAATTAAACACCAAACAGGAGTTGGCAATATACAGTATTGAATGCCAGTTCTTTACAGGGCATAGTCACTCTCACTGGGTTACTATATAATTACTTAGTAGTCTGTGAAGAAACCAAAGTAAGGGAAAAAAATTGTAAACAAAGGAAGAATGTGCAGACTCTATGCAGATGGTCACTGCATTGGAAACTGAACCCAGGTCCCAGAAGCAGTGAGGCTGTGGCACATTTTTATGTGCTGCATTTATATTTGAAAATGTATCAATACATTTATAACACTAATTTATTCCTATTATTTATTATTGTGGCACAGTGTTCAAGACAAAAAAAGAACCCTGGATGAGGTACCAGTACTGCCCACTTTAGACTCACCATTACCTTAACCTGCACGTGGTTAGAGTGTTGGAGGTAGCCAGAGTACCCAGAGAAAAACCAAACTCATACAGCACCCAGGCCAGGAATCAAATCCAAAATGCTGGTCCTAAGAAGCAGCAGCACTAACCACCACACCACAGTGCTGCCTTATTTGAAAATAAGTAACACAGTGACTAAAAGTTTGCAGGCTAAATTTAACTTAGGATAATGCAGCTTAAGACACCAACAGTCCTTAAAAATGTATCAATTGAACATAATGTGTACAAATGTGAGAAAAAATAATCCTATTTTAACACTTTATAAATTTATACTTTTCAAACAATAGTGTATTTAAATAATTCCTTTGAACCAAAAAACATTCTGTGAAAACAAACTATGTCTGTCACAAAGAACAACAGCTCCATGCCATTAATATTTTTCTAGAAAGCTCAGTTATTATGGCTAACTAATTAAATTAACGTCATGGTAACTGTTTCTGTCTCCCTATTAAACATCACAGGCACTAATGGAGTGCATGAGTTATAATGTATGGGTGCTAAACAATTTTATCTGAGTGGCACAATAGTGCTAACACAGAGCTCTTTCTAGTATTTTTGATTCACTCAGCAGTTTTAGTATGTTATGTTAAAAACTGACGCACTGTAAGTAGTTTGCTGAGGGAGACAGACAACAGCAGAACTTTCAATTGGATATAAGGTGACTACTACACCTGAGGCTGATGATGCTTCACTGCGTCCCATATTAAAATTTCCAAAGAAAGAGAAGATTTAAGTGTTCCATGAAGTGCTGCATTAACCATATACAGCAGGGGTGGGCAAAGTCGTTCCTGGAGGGCCACAGTGGCTGCAGGTTTTTGCAAGTCAGTCAGTCATTTTCCAACCCACTATATCCTAACACAGGGTCATGGGAGTCTGCTGGAACCAATTCCAGCCAACACAGGGTGCAAGGCAGGAACAAATCCCGGGCACCACAGGACACACACATGGGATAATTTAGGATCACCAATGCACCTATCCTGCATGTCTTTGGACTGTGGGAGAATTTGCATGATATCCTTAGAAAGGAACAAAAAAATCTAGAATATAAGAATGGCCTGACATGTCAGAGTTAAAGTACTATCAAGTCATGAAATTATATTATTGGCCTGCAACTGGGTTGGAACAAAAAACTGCAGCCATCGTGACCCTCCAGGATTGACTTTGCCCACCCCTGATATACAGTATATATATTAATATACACCAATCAGCCACGACATTAAAACTACATTGCTGCCAAAAATATCTCATTATAATTTACAACAAATTTATATTTCACATTTGAGAATTACTTCTCAAAATTACACTTGCTTCTAAAACTTATGAGTCAGCATAGGTACTCTGACCAGTGTGCAGCTATGAAGCCCTAAATACAGCAAGCTGAGATTCACTGTATGTTATGACACCTTTTTCTCATGGCCAGCATGAAGTCCTTTAGCAATCTGTGCTACAGATGGAAAAGACTTTGCTCTCTACATGGATCAATGAGCTGTGGACGTCCATGACCCTGCCGCTTCACAGATTGTCTTTCCTTGGACCACATTTGGTAGGTTCTGACCACTGCATACTGGGAACACACCACAAGACCTGCCATTTTGGAGATACTCTGACCCAGTTGTCCAGCCATCACAATTTGGATCTTGTTAAAGTCGCTCAAATCCTTACATTTGCCCATTTTCCTGCTTTGGACATCTCCCCTTCAAGAACTGACTGATCACATGCTGCCTAATATACCCACCCCTAGTCAGGTGCCATTATAACCAGATAATTCATGTTATTCATGTCTCCTGTCAGTGGCTTTAATGATGCGACTGCTCATTCAGGTTCTTCAATAACTAAGACAAGCAACATGGTGAGTAATGGAAATGTAAACACTAATGCTAGCAGATATTCTTTTAAATAATTTTTGACCTTTGCTCTGCTATCCGCTAGGAATCTGCATGCTTTACAGCTTTTATTTAAAAATGTTTGCTGAATCATGCAAAACATTGATATTAAAAGCAGGAACATGTACTGAATTGGAACCAATCGATCATTTGGTTGAATTCACCTTCATGCCTTTTATAGGTAGCATTACAAAACAGCACTTATGTTGCTTTTATTAATTCTAATTTTCTTTGATCCACAGAAGGGCTCTGGAACCCTTAAAAATAATATCCTGTTAAATTTCAACTGATAAACTTGTTTTTAAATCTATGGAATACAAATAATCTGTGAATAGGCCCTAAAGAACACAGGTTTTTGGAACCAATTTTTATTTTTGAATATTGAAACAAATGCAGAATTAGCCAATCAAGAAAAGGCACAGAGAAAGGTAACATCTGATACAGAGACAAACAAAAGAAAATCCCACCCAAATGTATAATAAAAGGGTGGGTGCTATTTCTGGCTCCCTCTTCTGAACCATCTCTCAACCAGAAGAAACAGAAAAATATAGGACCTAGAAAGATGAGAAAAAGTGAAAAAATGTGAAATCATAACAGTACACAAGAAATGTCCTGTGTAGATTTGTCTGTAGAGGTAACAGGTACCCATCGGAAGAGGATGGCCACCATACAGTGCATTTAACTCTCACACTAATCACATTTGTATATTATTGTCTGTTTTTATTTTGACCTCGAACAACTCAGTAGTTATTGATAACTGGCAGCTGTTTATTTTAAAACATTAAAGATAATAATATAATACTATGGAGTCAAGCACATGCAATGAAGGCATAACGAGGAGGAAAGCAATATAAAAAACAAATATATGAAGCAAGAAATCTAAAACTTCTCTAGGATTTCCTCACATTGGTTTGAAACCATGCCTCTGAGATAAGGTGGCTTGCCCCCTTTTCCAGTTCTTTGTCTTTGTCTGTTTGTTTGTCTGTCTGTCTGTCTGACCTTTTGCCTCTTCCTCCTGCTAGTAAGGATTCAACCCAAACTCTCCTCCCAACTCCAGACACATTATACCTTTGACTTCAGGTAGGTTTACACCCCGTTCAGGTTTAATTTTAGGTCAAACATGGAATCACTCTTAGGGTCAGAGATAGCCTGCTTCAGCTACACGTAGGGCCATGTCAAGGCTATTTTTTCCTCTATGCTAGACACCACTTTTGGAGCTGCAGTAAGGATGGGAAAACAGTCCTTTGCTACAGAGTCAACAGGCTAGCAGCCCCAAAAATCATGGCACCCTTGAACTCTTAAAGGGTTGGTTTCACAGAACGGCTTCCCTAAAGCCTATTTTTAAACAGGAATACAGTCACTCTAATCCCAACCGGGAACCCTATGCTACCATCCTTTGGGGTTGGGTTTAACTTACAAGTTCAGTGAAATAATTTTATATTAAATCATATGCTGTATAACTGAGTTCACGTGACCCTAGATAATGCATGGATATATGAAAGCAGATGCTCACCTTTTGCTCCTTTTTTTGCCAACAAAACCTCCCTAAACTTATTATCTACATTTTCTCTAACTCACCTGATGCCTGTGTTATTTGCCATGGCATCTAATAGACTTTCTCAAGGAGATTCCTCTATTTCAATGAAGAAAGCCACAAACAAGGACATTGAGGATGTTGATGGTTTCAACATGCCTGCCTTCAGCAATGACTTAAAATGATTCATCATAGACCAAATTGCAACTATAAGATACTCCTTTCACAAAGATCTTGTCTATAATCTACCAAGATATCTCTAAAGGAAAAGATGAAAAAAAAATATTATCTATGATCTTAGAGTTTTGCTGAGCTCTGTAAGTCAACAAGAGAAAAAGATTAAAAATCTGGAAAAACCTGTGGCACCTCTCTCCTCTAAAGTAACTGAAAAAGAGAGCAGAAACTGAAAAAACAATGTTTGCCTTGTGAGGATCACTGAGAATATAAAAAGAAGGAGATCCCATACAGATTTTAATGAAACTGTGACCAAGAATATTTCTCAGACTGTGAGACATTTTCCCCCATAATTGAAAGATGCCTTAGGGTGTATAATTCCAGCAATACCTCTGCATGTCCTAGGCCCTTCATAATAACTGTTTTTCTTAATTATCTAGATTGATAAACTGTACTTCAGGAATCAAAGAAACTCTCCTACTGTATTTATCATATAAAGGTAAGCAAATGTATCAGTTTCCTGTCTTTCCCAATCTACTGCACAAATAAGGAAAATGGTGAATCTCCTCTTGAAAAAAAGCCAGAGAAGTGGGTTTGCAGCTGTTCCTCTTTACCCAGCACATTCGAAGCTCTTGGATGCTCTCGTACCATGTCCTTTGATGAGCCAACACTCTCCATTCTGCTTTTGCAATGTGCATTTTCATCATCATACTTTTGATTTGGGTGGACTTTTAACTAATTGCAGGTCTAACAATATCCTTGGCAATATTTTTCTTTTAATTTTTGTTTATATTTGTGGTCTTGCTGCTTTGGTAAATTAGTTAAATATATTGTTTACAGAAATGTATAACCTTTCTTCTCCCTTATGAAATAATAATCACAAAAAAATGAAAATCACATATTGGGTCCTATTAATCAACAGTAATTGAAAAGAATTAACAAATCTTTAGGACAAAATTAATTACTTGATATGACTAATACAGTACATTCCAAAAGTCAGAGACAGAAAGGACCACTTCTGAAAACTGAAAATCACTCTGCTTACATCATACAGCCATTTGAAGTGAGTCAATTTCTTGTTTGAAATGAGTTTGCACTTTGAACATCTCCTGTTTCTTTTTTTTTTTAGTACTAGACTAGTCACCTCACTACATTGCTTATATTAGCTTGTGTTTTTCCATTTATTTATCCATACATTTTTTGATTCTCAAATTCTCTTAATCCAATTCATGGTTGCCATAAAGCACAAAGCACAGAATCCATTGTGTAAGTCTTTCAACTAAACATCTACGAGGGTCTAATTTAGATTTATCAATTGAGGTAACCTGCATGGCATTGGAATGTGAGAGGAACACATGTGAGAGGCATTGGTGAGGCTATCCTGGATACTTCCTCTGTGTTCTGCGTGTAGATCCTAAAACCTCAGTGCAGTGACAGAGACACTGAGCTTTAAAAATTGCCGCTGTTCTTCAAATGACATGTAAAACCAAGGTCCTGACTCTCTGTGGTCATAAAAGGTTGCTGGGCATTTTTTGAAAAGAGTAGGGTGTTTCCCGATGTCCTGACTCCTAATCATCCCCCATCCCTTACACAGTATGCTAACTATCTTTTCTAATGCTGAGAAACTTGTCCATGCTTTTATCACATCCTGCATAGATTATTGTAACTCGCTGCTGGCAGGTGCCCCTTCTAATCTAATATCACAGCTCCAGCTTATTCAAAACTCGGCTGCAAGAGTCCTTACTCGAACCAGTAGCAGCGAGCACATCACACCCATCCTGCTCTGTCTTCACTGGCTCCCTGTGTCTTACAGAATCGAATATAAAATCCTACTAATAACCTACAAAGCCTTAAATAACCAAACTACATCAGTGACCTTCTCCATTACTATGTGCCTGCCTGCCCATTAAGGTCCTCCGATTCTGGCAATCTTGTTGTGCCCCACACTAATCTACACTCCATGGGTGACAGGGCCTTCGGCTGTATAGCGCCCAGACTCTGGAATGTCCTACCGAAATTAATCAGATCAGCTGACTCCATCAATTCTTTTAAAAAACAACTCAAAACGTATCTGTTCAGGAAGGCTTTTAGCTCTACTTGACTTCATTCCCCTTCTCTCAGTCTACCTCTCTGTCAAGATGCTCATGTAACCTGTATGTGTGTGTGTGAGACCATCAATTCTGTTGTCTGTTAGGCTTTCTCTGAATTTACTGTCTTAATCTTCTGTATTTATTTATTTGGTTTGTACTATGCCATATACTGTATACCCTGCCTTTCTTTCTTATATTCTGTAAGTGCCTTGAGCATGGGAAAGGTGCTATATAAATAAAATGTATTATTATTATTATTATCTTTATCACCCCTTCACCAACTAGTAGGGAATGTGTAGTGAGCATACTGGCAGAAGAATGGCTTCTGTCACATCATCCAGGTCGATGCTACACATTGATGTTGTTTGAAATGGTTCCTTACTGTCTATATACAGGTAAACCACATTGAGTAGGTTAGAAAAGCACTATATAAAGGTAATTATGATTATTACTTAGTGCCTTAGGCTAAATCACACAAGATGTCCCCCACTATTGATACTTTTCAAGGACACTAACGAAAATTAGAATACTGTGGTATTACAACCCGGCTTATTGTTACAAATTCTTTCAAAAACAATTGTGAACTGTAGGAATATGAGACAACAGTCTTTGTATTTAATCACAAAATAAAACAAATAATAATACAACATTGAAATAAGAACAATATTGCACATAAAAAATGTAAACTACAAATAAACAAACACATAAAAAATAAATAAATAAATAAATAAAACTGAACACAGTACCATTGCTTGTAACCCCTAAAGCCTGAATCTAAAGCCACATATGTGGTTTTAAATATTATTTTAATTTATCGATACATTAATCATTAATAAAACAAAATAACAGACCCCGCGCTGTATATTACTGAGTTCATTTACATACTCTTTAATAACCTGGCTATTCAAAGAAGCCCAGTTTCAAACATGCCATGTATACCCTTATTCCGGTTACAGAAACTGGGTTTACACACATTTCTCTGTGAGACAACCCAGTTATATGGCCTTGTAAACCCTTAACCAGACTGCAGTTATGGATTTTGTAGTCTGCGTTTGCCCGCTGCACTCTGTTAGCCTGTGTATATCCATTTATTGTCAGTCAACTTTTTCAAAACAACTCTATCCCATCAGTCTTTGCCTTGTGCACACATCCAGCAGCCACAGGCAGAAAAAAATGAAAGTGTTCGTAAAGATAAATTTCCGCAGAGAAAATCTTGGCCAGCACATTGTTTATTTTCTTGGTTGAAATAATCTATCTCAATATTTCAAAAATCGCAAAACGTATGTTGATGAGCTGAGCATACAGTGCTAGGCTCTGCAGCACAATTCTGGGACACATAGGCTCCATTGCTTGTTTTTGGATTTATGATTACTTAACTTTATTTGTGCAGTTTAATGACATTGCCAAGGGAGAGTTCCATAAGTGGGCTTACACATGTCAATGGAGGTTTTTAAGACACCAGGGGCCTCATGTATAATATTGTGCATAGAACTCACACTAAAGCATTGCGTAAGCACAAAAGTGGGAATGTGCGTACACACAGAAAAATCCTGATGCATAAATCTGTGCGTTCGCCAATTTCCACGTTCTTCCGCTACATAAAAAATCCCGATCAGCGTGAAAAGTAACACACGTGCATGCGCCTGCTGCCACTCCCCAAACTCCTCCCAGAATTATGCTTCTTTGAATATGCAAATCAATATAAATCGCCCTTAAGCTCAGCCTTCTGTGAAAAGAAAATGGCAAAAGCACGAGGGAAAATAGAATTTCAGCGAATACCAAGTGGAGGCAAGGAAAAACGTACTATTTGTTGGTTTAAACAGTGGTATAAACAACAAAAGGAAGTTGATCGACTGACATAGCGTATCGGAGAAACTCGAAAGCTCAAGTTCACAAAGTTGCACAGTGCCCAAAATAAAAAAGAAGTTGTCACATATCAAAGTCGCCGTGAAAAGGCAAGTCGTAGCCCACCATCTAAGTTTCATATAAAAGCTTATTAGGGTACAGAGAAAAAAAATAATAAATAGGGACATAGTGGGGAAAAAGCACAAAATGTCAACATTAATCTCGAAATATCCACTTTAATCACGCAGTTTACTTTGTTATTAAAGTAGAACATCATAAACGTAATCTTAAAATTGTTTAATTTACTAGTTTCTCAAATCCCATCATAACCGAAGTAGCACGTTAAATGCTTTGTTTTTTATTTGATCTTCTATGTGCTCTATGTGTGTGAATCACTACGTGCTTCCGGCCTTTCTCTTCCTCCAACAAGACACAGAATCCATTACATTTGTGATATTACAGCTCTCTGAATAATTAAAATACTGAGATGTATATGTGATATCATTTTCATGATGATAGGAGTTAAAACATGTTATTAAACATGGGAACACGGTGGCGCAGTGATTGTTCAGGTCTCTCGCAAGATGCTTGCTGCGCCATGTGCGACCTTTGATGAAATACTTTATTGTAGCAGTACTGTCTTTTTCAAACGTACTAACCTCCAATTTCTGTCCTTACTTTTCTTTCTCCAAATAACCAATCGCCACACAATCAGCTCTGTAATAGACGTTAAGCCATCTGTAAGCTTAGAACGCCAATTCTTCAAAACTTTAAGGAACATTGAAATATCTTCGTTGTACATGTTTAATTATGCTATCCATCTATCCTTACAGTGTTGTATCAGCACCAGCAACAATACAGCATGAGGCAGGAACAATCCGTGAACGGAGAACCAGCGACTCGCTAGCGCTGGCACCGTGTCCTCACATGTTTAATTATTAACAATATAGATTACTTAAATGAAGTTAAAGTTTTACATGTATAATATAATAAACATATTTTGTTGCATTTCATCTTAAAAATGATATCGCCATCATATGTAAATATGCGCTTTATAAAGTGGCTTAGGTTGTGCAATATTATAATTGTATCGCAAGTTTACAGTGGGGTAATTGTACTTAGAAGTACAAACAGTTCTACAAGGAGCACTTGATGGACTGATGGAGTGCGTTTAGAGTTCTTGGGATTAAACTGTTTTTGAACCTCAAAATGGTTATACAGGAAAGACTCTGAAGCGTTTGCCATATGAGAGCAGTTCAATAGACAGCATGGCTGAGGCAGCATGTGCTTTATGCTGTATACCGATAATTCTCTTTCCGATCAGCTGCTGTACAGCTGTGATTCCCCACTCAGATACAGTGATATAAATACTCCGAGTGGTGCAGTGAAAGTAATATGGAAAAAGATGATCCGCTGTGGCAACCCCTCACGGGAGCAGCTGAAAGCAGAAGAAGAAAGTGCAGTAAGAGTAACAACACTAAAGCAGTTATGGTATTTGGAATAGTTTGACCATTCTGTGGACCATTATATTGTTACAAGTTAATTACAATCAAATGCATTAAACTAATAAACAATATGCGGTTAATTTCAGAGTATCTATAAAGCCGCATCAGGGATATGGATCTAAAAAAGAAAGGTAACCACAGGAACAGTAGCACTGCTGTGATGTTGGGTGCTGCCAGTCTGCAAAACCGAGCGCAGAACTTGTGTATGCCAGGGTATGAGCTACCATGGAAATGTGTGTAGCTTTATGCCAAGTTTAGGTTTTACACATTGCGATTTGAACATGGAAACATTCTTACGCAACATTTTTGTGCGTACGCACCGTTTATATATGAAGCCCCTGATTTCTGCCTTAACACACTCACTGTATATCATTTGCTGGTACACTATAATGGGCACATGCATGCATTGCATTGTATTAAATATCATTTCACTGACCTGTACAGCGAAAGAGTTTCAGAAAGGTACATGCACCTTGATGGCCGCATCTCCACCTTCTTGGGATCCATTCTGGTTAGCAGACACCAGCAGTAGTGAGGTGAGTGCATAAAAGTGATAGAGGTTCCTTAGAAACTGTTAGATTTACTGTAACGAAAGTATTGGTTTTTGCTACAACTCTTAATATAAAAAAAAACTGGGACAGTATGGAAAATGTTAATAAAAACAATAAGGAGTGATCTGTAAATTTACTTTGATTTGTATTCAGACAAAACTACTATGAAGACAAAGTATGTAGATTTTACCTAATTAATTGCATTGTTTCTTGAAATCGTTACCTGCAACGCAGAGCAAAAAGGTGGCATAGGGGTGATTTAGGCCTAATAAAGATGCGACACACTAAAATAATAAGGTGATGTGAAACAGATGAGAAAATGATGTTACAGTATACGAGGAGCCTAAACCATCAAGAGAAAGGATGGGTCCATGCTCGCCAATTTGCCAACAGATGCGTTAGTGAATAACCAAGCACCTTCAGATTAACGTTCCCCAAAGACAGACTGGTAGGATTTTGCGCATTTGACCCTCTAGAGTGCACAATATAATTAATTCAAGGAATACAGCGAGTCAAATCCTGGTAGATAAAGGGCAGGGTTGAAAAACATCTGTGAATGCGTGTGATTTCCGATCCCTGAGATGTCACAATCTTAAAAACTATCATGCACGTGTAACTGATAGGCTCAGGAATACTTCAGTCAGACTTTGCCAGTCAACACCATTCATTGCTGAGTCTATAGATGAAAGTTAAGTCTTTACATTACAAAGAACAAGCCATACGGTAAATCGACACAGTCCAGAAGCGCCATTGACTTCTCTGGGCTTGGTCTCACCTGAAATGGAAAGTGACACAGTAGAATCGTATTTTGTTGTCCGACGAATCTACGTTTCAAATACCATTTTTGGGAAAAGATTTGATAATGATACATAAAAAATTGGATTGGCTCCAGCAGACCCCGTGACCATGTGTTTGGATTCAGCGGGTTAGAAAATGGATGGATGGATGGATAGTTGCATGTGACAAAATCTGCCGTGAAATCAAGTTAATTGCGCGTATATTAATTGTGTCGGACATGCTCAGAAAATGAAAGCAGATTGTTTTCTTTGAGTGGGATGACATGTTACAACACCCACTGGGATTCAAACTCGTCATCTGGAGCTATGTACTGCGCCATCGTAAAAGAAGACAAGGCGATAAAATCCGTTGTATGGTGAAAGTTACTTGAGTCGTACCCACAAGAGTATAATTGGGAGTATGAAGAAAAGCCTGCACTGAAGCGTTCCGCACGTCAGTTCTCCCTGGCATTTCTAGGGTTACATAGTGCAGGTTTCTCGCCACACCTCCCCCTCCTCTCCCCTCCCCCCGGCGCAGTGAGTGAGTCAGTTAAAATGCCACATGATCGAGCAGGAAGTAGCCACAGAAAAAGCTGTCTCTCTCTGGCAGGATCCAGAAAGCTCCTGGAGCACTCTAGTTTTAAACTGTTGTACTTTACTCCACTTTCTTTTTTTTCGGAAAAAAATCAGTAGCGTTTCCTTCTTTCCAATATGTACTGGAAAATATTCTTGTCGGCGTTGACTGTTTTAGCTGTGCTGGGATGCGGTGATGCTCTAGAAGGTAAAGAAGTGTTTAGAGTGATTTTCTTCTTACCAAAAAAAAAAAAATGACGCTTCGGTTGGTTACCGGCTGGTTTTGACTAGCGTTACCTCGCGCGGTGCCCCGCCTGTCCTCTCCAGCTGTATCATTCGTTGTCTTTCCTGTTTGACAAAATCTCTACTTGATTCTAAAGTTAAGAAAAAACTTAAGTTATAAAGGGTTGTGCGCTTTAAAGTCTATTTCACATGTGGACGTGTCCCTTTTTTGGCCCCCCTCTTCGGTGTTTCTTGACGTGTCACTTTCCGTCGGAGGGTGTCTAAATATGCCGGATTCCTAACCGAACAGGTTAGTGCCACTTTTGAGAAGGCCCCTGAAAAGCGGGGTCTCCCACAGGTGAGGACAGAGTTGTTCTTTTACGTCTCTGTTGCAAAGTAAGTGTGTTGCGTCATGGTGACTAAACCCGACGGGTGGGGGCGTCCCGAAACCCTAGCAACACTTTTGAAGACGACAGCCTTTCACACCTGAGCCTGCGATGATTTACAGGTAGATCTCGGGAACGTTTGAGACTCCAATCAGAGCCACACGTATTCGATCGTTCGGTGAAGCATGGTGCCACGCTGCCATTACGACAGACTGCGTGTTTCAAATTAAAAATCGAAACTAGCGGCGATCTGCTCATGAAGGTGACGAGATGGGGTGTCACTTGGAGATGTGCGCTTACTTTTGTGATTCCCCCGCACACCGTTGGGGGATGTGAAATATAATCCCTGGTTCAACATACTTTTAACGTGGCATGGTCGTGACGCCACCTTCAGTGTTCCAGGCGCACCCCGTATGTTGTGCGTGCTTGTGTGTGTTTTCTTTCTTTTTTTTTAAGTATTTTTGTTGGAATGGTAATGGCTTTTTTTTTTTTTTTGACAAGCGAGTCAGATTACATTTCTCGCCATCTACACCTTTTTTTCAGTTCAAGCAGCAAGGCTCAGGATCGTTTAGGATGGAGGTCTGTTCTTCTATACAGAATAGCCTGTCAGAAGCGGATTCGCAAGTAACTGGAAAGTGGACTAGTCGTTTGACTTCTGATATTAGCCTATGCGCGTATAGAATCCATGTTATAGTAAATGAAATGGCAAGTGCTTCCTCATAAGTTTTCCTCTTGCATGTGGTTCAGAAAGTACTGTATGTCCGAGACCTTCATGTTCTTAGTATAACATAACATTCATAAGTTTGCTTAAACTAATTAGCATCAAAAGAGGTGCTGCAACCATCTGAGGATGGGGTGCCAGTCCATTGCAAGGCTCACACACATTTGGAATCCTAATTTCCCCCACTTTTGGGTTATGGGAGAATGTTGGAACAGTTGGCTGCAGAGTTCAAACCCAAAAAGCTGGATCAATGACGGAGCAGCGCGGACCTCTTGTTTCCTTTGTCACGGATGTGCAAATTATTCTCATAATTTCTGACATTAGTAGCATGTTTCTGTAATTCAGACAGCACAAGACAGACACACTTGATTTCTGCTTACCTGTGAAGCAGTTAACAAAATGCTGATATCAATCTAGGACCGATTTATGTCTTTTGTACTGGAAAAAAATATTGTGAGGGAGGGGTTTATGTGTATATCGGGATTTGATCATGATGTGCCTCATAATTCATCTTTGCTGCATTAATGGTTTCATGTTGCTCACCTTTTGTATTTCTGCACAGGGAAGTATTTTAGCTAAGCAAGTTAGGACAGGGTGATCTATTTTATTGCTTTATTTTTTGCAACAGTTCCAACATGCCTGTTCCAAGCATTTACTCTACAAAAACGTCTATTGCAAACGAGTATGGAATATTATACAGGTATATGTATTTAATCACTAGTGGGTTATTATTACATAAGATAGTAATTTTTATTGAATATCGTGAATGTTTGATATTACTGTACATCTGTATTTCCCACTAAAGTCCTCTTCCAAGATCACAAGGGATAACAATGGCGCCAAGCTTAATCACAGTGCCCTGTGAAGGGGAAACAATGTGTGAGAGTTAGCCAAAAGAGTTGACTACACTTTTGTCTTATAACAAATGTATTAGACTGTGGATTACAGTTGAATTTTCAAAACTGAGTTAAGTTTTAAATATTTCCATTGAGCTATAGGTATTTGTGATGGTGAGATTTTTTTCTTTTCAGCTTAATGTAACTTCTTAGAGCAGCTATTTTCGTGTGTGTATGTATAGCCTTAATTCTCATAAGTGAAGTACAGATTTGTGTGAGAAAGAGACTTTTTTTACATGCTGCCTACAGTGTAGAGATCTGTTGTAGCTTGGTGTTTCTCTGTATGTTGGATGGGATAGCTTGCCTTCATGGTGAGCTGTGTGGCTTCATGAGTCCAACTTTATGCTTCGCACAGAAGTAAAGTTTGCCAGGGCTGGGTGAAGTTGAACACCCCATTTGCAAATGTGTTTCTTATGCAGTGTTGCTCAAGGCAGAAAGGTCAGCATTACATTTCTTTTGAAGTATTGCATGAGGTGATGACTTGTAAATCTCTTAAGTGCATCAAATCTAGAATGCCCTGCAGTCCTTCAGCTGGAAAACAAAGGTGGGTTTGCAACAATGTGTTGTAACCTCTGACAGCATACAAAAATTGTATGTTCAAACTGCAAAAAGTATTAATGACTTTAATATTGCACCGTTGACATAACATGGGCAGTGTCATTTTTGGTGGCTACATTAATTTTGTTTCTTTAGCTGACATGGAGGGTGATGTCTGAGGTGCATCTAGGCTCTTCAAGCAAAAGGGGAAATTGTGCAGTACATATGGTTTTATTTTCTTGTAGCGGGGAGAAATGTGTGATATCACCAGAATGGAAATCATTGGGATTATGTCTGCTTTCTCTTCCCACTTTTCTAGAGGACTTCCATTGATAACAATGCAAAATCATCTGCTGTATTGTTTCTCTAGTGTGCTGTAATTTCCTGATTCAGTATCGGGTGATTCGTTGTACCAAGCACTCATTCTTGCATCTACAGCTTGTGTGAGCTGCAGTGACTACAGAAGCTTTTGCATATATCATGACAGTTCTAACATGATGTTAAACTCTTTTGGAACTGGCAACACACATTTAAACACAAGATTGAATGTAGTGGTGCATTCATGAAACAATGCTAATTCAGTGAATTTCATCTGTGGATGAATATGTAAATTTTAAGTGTGTGTGCAAAATATTTAACCTGTGGTCCCAACACTGTTTACCATCCAATGATGTCTGTGTGGTATGCCAACATTTTTAACCTTCACAACAAAAGAGTGGTGCATAGTCTTAAGGGGATTTTAAGCAAAGGGTTTATAGGAAATTTATGTATTGTAATACCTGATTTACTTTAGCATGTGTACATTTTACATTTATTCTGACATTTTTTCTCAAGTAACTGAAAAATACTACTTAAAATCAATGCTAAAATAAAAATCCAAACATGCCTGTACTATTGAATAAGTGAATTCCAAAATAATTAAGGATATTTTCATTTAAACACTTTAAAGCTGTTTTGTAACAACATGCAAAGACTGGTTTTGTTAGAGAACCACTCTAAGTTGTAACATTTTGGTATATTTAGATTTATTTTTACATCAGCTGGATTAAAAATATTACTAAAGAGTAATATTGAAGAATTGAGTGGAATTAATTGGAAATGTTACAGACTCCTTGGGTTTTAATTTCCCAGATTTATCCCTCCTTTTATTCACATTTGTTCTAACATTAAAACTTCCTGTGTAAAATTAAAATCTGTCAGTTTTACATTAACTTTATTCCAGAGCTTCTTTTAAACAGTCATTGTTTTGCCGTTCTAAAACAAGGTTTCTTGAATGATCAGACTTTGTTTTTGCTTATGCTTGTATACAAATCCAGAATTAGAAATTTAACTGGATTAACATTAGCTGTAGTCGGTAAATTTGTAATTGTGAGAGAGCATTACATTCTTGCATTCTTCAACATACCATTCAAATTTTTGGCATGTGCCTTTACTTACGGATTATACTAGTAAACATTTAACAAATGGCTCAAATTCAGTGTTTGGAAATTTGTATTTAGCAATGAAATCTGTTTTGCCTGTCCTGCTAGCTGGATGTTTCTGTGATTATGCATCCCTGTTACCACAGTAATTCCGTATTAATAGGGAGATGTGTCTTATACTTTAAAGCATTGAAAGAGTAAATATATTTTTGTTTCGTATTGTGTTTGTGTGTGCCCTCCGGTGGGCTGGCACCCTGCCCAGGGTTTGTTTCCTGCCTTGTGCCCTGTGTTGGCTGGGATTGGCTCCAGCAGACCTCCATGACCCTGTAGTTAGGATATAACGGGTTGGATAATGAATAGATGGATTAATAAATGGAGTAGCTCATGTCATTGCTGTTGTAGTCTGGCCAAATAGCCATTTTGATTAATACTTGCCTTGAGGTTTCATTGCTGCAACTGTTGTTAACGCTTCCATTCCTCCCACACTCCTTTGGGTGTAATTGTGGGTGCATGTGTGGTCCCCTTGCAACCCTGAACTGTATATGCTGGTTATGATGGATGCATGTACTGATGGACATCTGTAGAAGTGTTAATTATACTGTAATAATTGGAGAATGAATTTCAAAGCCCCTGTTCATCTATCGGAACTGTGTAGGACACTTTATTAAAAAGTGATTAATCTTATTTTATTTTTTATCTCCCTGACAAAATCCGTAATAGTTAAATATTACACCCTATGTGCATACTTTGAGAAATGTTACCAATATGTTTCTGATTTAACATCATAAAGTGGCAATAACGAGAGCCTGTATGTTTTTTTTCTTTTTAAGTAATAAAGTATGATTACTGCAATTGCTTACTGAGATTCTCCTCCCTCAAACACAAAGCATCTTCAGACGTGACTTTATGCTGTTTTTCTTTTCGACACATGTTAATGCGGTGCCGTATCATCTCCACACTGAGTCATTTTCTTATTTCCTGCAAATAGTACTTATATACTATTTTCTTGTGACTGCAAATAGATATATTACTTTGGCAGGTACAGTAATATGTAAAAAAAATTCTTATGGAAATGGCTTACAGCAATACAGAGAAAATAAAATAAAATGCAGATGTCTGAAAGTGCTTTGAGTATTTTGAGCAAAGAACAATTTCAGCACATGATTGTAGAAATTGGACTTGTGTGTGGTGTTTTATTTATTTTTTTCAAATCATGTAGGAGTACAATATGGACATTCTTATTGCTACTGGTACTGTAAATAATTTACAGTAGTATCATTTCATTTTTGGAACTTTAGTATCGTAATTTCTCATTTTCTCATGCAATTAATACAGACCAAGGCTGAGGTCTGGCTGGGGCTTATCCTAGGTAGCATAGGGCGCAAGATGGGAACAAACCGTAGACAGGGCGCCAGTCCATTGCTGGACGAACACTCGCATACCAAGCACACACTAGGATGGTGGACAGTGGGAGGAAATGGGAGCACCAGAGGAAACGAACACCGACGCAGGGAGAACGTGCATACTATCCGCAGTGAGGATCCAGGATGCAAACCTTGAAATCCTTGCTGCAAGGCAGCAGCGTTGCCACCATGCCTCCACTTCAGTTTCATCTTTTACCAAAAATTGGTTTTAGTCACCACTACTCACTGTGCGTGGAGTCGGTATAGACACACATCCTCTTTTTGACTGATTAACACCTTTATTAGTAATCACTGCTCTGATGGTGGAAATCAACATTTTCAACTGTTTAGTTATTTTCTTCTTACAATTTCCTGTTTTTTGTGTAGCTGAAAAACCTCTTGTTTCACATCATTACTGCATTCTTTGGTCTGTCCATTCTGAAGGATGACTAAGGGAAAGTTTGATTTTCTAGGTGGGTCAGTAATTATGGCACACATGAGATTTTTGTGGTTAGATATTTTGTTTATATTTGGAATGAAAGCTCAAGAAAATCAACAATAAGTTGCAGGCTAAGGTAATTTGTGCAGTCCCTTTTTCTTTGAGTAGAGTGATTTAGTCTGAATTTTATTAAATGAATCAATGGCATCCATATACTCCTTGACAGGATTCTTTTTATTTCATCTGTACAAACTATGTTTGAATACAAAAACTCTTGTACTTCGTTTATTCCTGTAATGTTGCTAAGATGTTGTAAAAATACAATAGAGAATAAAAAGAAAAATAATGATTGGAAATTAATTTGAATATTTTATATCAGTTTTCACCCACTAACATGAATTTAGAGGGCAATTACTTTTGATGTCATTCATCAGTTTAGTCATTATTTAAATATGTTACTTTTGCCCGTGGTGCATCAAAAACTGTAACTGTTAGAACTTCTGTCTAACAGTTCATTTTTATTTAAAGTTTGTCCATGTCTTATTGATATAAAGTGCGATGAGGCAAAAGCATCTCTATATTGATTTATATACAAATGTCAATTTTTCAGGTATTCAGAAATTACTATGTTGGAACAATGTTTTAATTATTGAAAAATATGATTTTTAAATGAATGATGGAGAGGTAAATATTGTTAGAACTAATCAATGTAATTGACAATAAGCGGTGATGAAAATAGTTTTATCAGTTTTTTATTAGTTGGCTTGATTTGTATATATTACTTTACTGCTACTACTACAGCAACATTTGTGTAGCACATTTTCATAAAAATGATGTAGCTCAAAGTGCTTTATAGATGAAGAAAGAAAAAATATATAAAAATTGGGCAATACTAATTAACAAAGAATAAAGTAAGGTCTGATGGCCAGGGAAGACAGAAAAAACAAAAACTCCAGAGATCTGAAAAAAAAAATGTAATCTGCATGGGTTCCTAGGACATGAGACCTCCCAGCCCCCTCTAGGCATTCTTCCTAACATAATTTATCTAAATCAGTCCTCATAGTTTTGAGGCTTCATGTGTATGAATTAAATGGTGATGGTCATGTGGACATCTGGCCTTCAGTCAATGAATGTAGGGACTGCATGGTGCTTTAAAGGGGTGGTGGTGGTGGTGGTGGTGGTGGCACAGATCGCCACCACAGAAACCGGGAAAAGAACAGTAGAGAGAGTAGGGGTTAGTTCGGATTGTGGAGCCATGGGGGGAAAAAAAAGATAATTAAATGCATATACATAATATCAGGGTTATACTAAAATGAAGCTGTGAGAAAGCCATGTTAAAGTAATGGGTTTTTAGCAGTTTTTATTTACCAAAAATAACGTTAATCACATTTTGAGATGTGATAAAGACCACGGATGGAAGTAGTGTGGAAAGACCAAAGAACTCAGAAGTGTGGAGTGATTTCAACTTCACTTCCAGTATGAGATCCATGTCTAGGAAGGTGTCAAAATGCATGGGAGCACAACTGTTAGCATCTGAAAAGAAAATGCATTAGAGTAGTGGTAATGCTGCTTTCATTCTCACTTGGGGAAAATTCAGAAGCCCTTTTGGCATTTTCTTATGGCAGTTCAAAATCCCCATCTGACTTTACAGAGTCTGTGGAATCATTATGCAATCTTCTTGGGAGAGTATTTATTTGTTTTGATTATATCTGTATCTACAGTAGATATCTAGAGAATTTTTTGCTGTTGCTTTACAGTTATTTCAGCCTAATATCCTCTTGATGTTGATAACGGCTATGGAAATGTTAGACTTTATCAAGATTTGTTGATGTGCGGTTTGTTAGGAAATGTAATTTGCTAAATGCAATACTCTTGCAATTGTTATGAGAGGATTATGCATGAAAAACCTTCATTTGAATAAAATGCTTGTACTTTTTCTGATTAATTGATTAGCTAGCTGATTAGAAAATTGTTAGCTTCAACACTAGTATTGAAAAGTGTATCTTCAGGTCCTAATTAATCTTCTTAGTTTTATATTTTGCATTTGCTTTTATCTTTTAGTTTTATGCATACAGTTTAAACATACTAATAAACAACCACTTCCCTTTCTCCTTAATGGTTCCAAGATTGAAATCACTTGGCATTCAGTTTTCTACACTATCTATCTCCTTCATTCATGTTCAAAAAGCTGAACTTAACTGACCAATAAACTCTGGCAGCTGTTGCTGAGTGCTGAGCCATGGTTCCCTTCATCACTGAAGCTGCACACTTTTTTTTTTTTTTTTTTTTGGTAAGTCTATATGGACCAGTCCACCCATGAGATTTAGAACAGGTGTCATTCTGTTATGTGCTTCAACTAAATTAATATGTTCCCTTAGTACACATGAGCATTAGTAATTAGCTGTAATGAGCTGTCACTCTCCTTAGGCACACTGTAGCTGTATCACTCCATATGTCTTGGTATTCTTTAGAGGCTAATGCTTATGGCAAGTAGGATACTGTAATCCTTAGTATTTTGTATGTGAACAGTCTCAAGACTGTCCAAAACCAATATGGCTTTTTTTCTGCAACCTATGCATGCAAAAAAGCTTTGAGAATTTGGACGCAGGCAAGCTGTGTATAATACTGTACATTTGTTTTTCCAGAACGCCACTGCAATGAACAATTTCAGTTTGCCTCATCTATACTAATAAAAGGCAAAGCCCTCACTGACTGACTGACTGACTCATCACTAATTCTCCACCTTCCTGTGTAGGTAGAGGGCTGAAATTTGGCAGGCTCATTCCTTACAGGTTACTTACAAAAGTTAAGCAGGTTTCATTTCGGAATTTTTATGTATAACGGTCAACAACGTCCTCCATGTTAAACTTACTTATTTATGGCCCCATCTTCATGAAATTTGGTAGGCGGCTTCTCTGCGCTAACCGAAACCAATGTACGTACTTATTTTGGTGGTGTGACATCACTATCGGCCGCCATATTGAACTTTCCAACGGTCTTTGTTACATATGGGCCCATCTTCAAGAAATCCGGTACGCGGGTTCCCAACTAACTGAATCCTACTTGCATACATATATACGTCCATAGCCTGCAGCTTGGTTGCTGTGTGAGGCGGCGTTGGGTCCCCCATCCCCACGCCTCCCACGTTGTTGGCTGCCTACCTATATAAAGCTGTCCGTCACTCCGGTCTCTTCATTCCCTTCCTTGCTTCGCCACGGTATTCACGTCTCCCTGCTGATAACTGCAGCCTTTTTATTTAATCCACGGCTTCTCCACTGTTTTATTGTTCGTTTTATTATGATCAAAGTTATTGTATAGGTATTTTAGACTTGGTTTACATTGTTCAGGTACCCATTTCCTTTATCGTTCCAACCGTACCCCCATTAACATGTCAATCAAGGTGATCAGCATTGATCAAAGAACTGTCACTTACCGAGTGGTTTCCATGCCCGGAGATGACGCCTGCCTTTTCCATTCTCTGCGTTACGTATTGCACAGCCATATCAGGATCACTTTTGATATCTGGAGGAACATTGTGTCTTATGTATTGAATGACTGGGACAGGTTCAAGGTGTGGACTGATGATGGTACAGGAGATAATTATACTACACAGGAGCACTATAAGAGTGAAATGCTTAAGCCCTTCACCTATGCATCTACATGTGAGTTGATGGCTGTCGCTGAATTGTTCGGTTGTCGCTTTCAAGTGTACCGAAATGGCCAAATGTTTTACACCTTTGGACAACCGCCAATGCCTCTTAAACATCTTAGATTGACAGGTGACGATTTCAGTAGTGGACACTTTGATGTTTATGAATGTTTAAACTCTCGAAGGCTGGATGCGAAGTTAGCGATGAAACCGGTTGTATGCTTACAACGCTTGACAGATGCCGAATGTCACTTCAACACAAGTCCTGCAAATACTAACCATGAAACTCAAACCAATTATGACAGCAGCAATCCAAGCTGTGAGATTTGAGACAAAATTGCTTTTCACTTGGCCAACTGTACGTTGCATGCTCAAGAGTAAGCTTAGCGCACAGCTTGGTCATATTACAACCGGAGGGCCGGTGGCATACCAAGAGATCCTTAACAAATAATTATTGGTATATTTTCCCTCTGTTTAAAAAGGTTTACTTTTCTTAATAAAAATTTTAAGGCAGTACTTCGCCGCTGCAAAGCGTGGTTATTTTGCTAATATATAGGGGTAACCGCACCTTGGAGAGGACATCTGCTGGTGTTAGTCCATTGTGTTTTCTGAGGTCCAAGGTCAACGCAGCCGTCTACCAGGAAGTTTTAGAGCACTTCATGCTTCCTGCTGCTGTCGAACTTTATGGAGATGCAGATTTCATTTTCCAACAGGACCTGGTACCTGCACACAGTGCCAAAGCTACCAGTACATGGTTTAAGGACCATGGTATCCCTGTTCTTGATTGGCCAGCAAACTCGCCTGACCTTAACCCCATAGAAAATCTATGGGGTATTGTGAAGAGGAAGATGCAATACGCCAGACCCAACAATTCAGAATAGCTGAAGGCCACTATCAGAGCAACTATCAGACTGCTCGACTCCATGCCACACCGCATTGCTGCAGTAATCCAGTATTGAGTGCTGTACATGCTTGTACTTTTTCATGTTCATACCTTTCAGTTGGCCAACATTTCTAAAAATCCTTTTTTTGCATTGGTCTCAATTAATATTCTAATTTTCCGAGATACTGAATTTGGGACTTTCATTAGTTGCCAATTATTATTATTAAATTAAAAAGAAATAAACATTTGAAATACATCAGTCTGTGTGTAATGAATGAATCTAATATACAAGTTTCACTTTTTGAATGGAATTACTGAAATAAATCAACTTATCATGATATTCTAATTTTATGACCAGCACCTATATATATATATATATATATATATATATATATATATATGTATATATATATATATATATATATATATATATATTGTCACAAGAACGAGACATTGACAGATAAAGAGTTGGGGCAGCCACCCGTATATTGTGGTATCCTGGCTGCAAAAGTCGTTTTCTTTAACAAAATACAGAGCACTGAAGTGCACACAACCGAGTCCAAAACAAGACTAAAGAAACAAAGGAAAAGGGGCAGGTTTTAAAGGGGAGACAGGAAGTGAGGTCGTATGGATCTGGCACGTGGTCTTCCACCATTGGCTCAGAGTCGAGGTGACATCAGAGGGACTGGAGCTGGTGTGGCCGACTTCCATTGGCTCAGTCCCGGAAGTGATGTCAGGAGATCCAGGTGAAATCCCCGGGATGGTCTACAGGCAAGGGAGAAAAGAGTCAGTGCACTCTGCCACACCCGGCATGCCTCCGAACTGCCTTCACTCAAGCCCTTTAGCTGCCTCCCATGCGCACGCAGTGTGACAAGGCCCCCTTAGCCCAGACCCGACGGGTCGGGCGATTTAACCGAGAGGTCGTGAACCCGAAAGAGCATCAGCGTTGGCGGAGAGCCCACGATGAACGAGCGAAAACTTGTACGGCTGCAGGTCAAGAAACCACCGGGTGACCCGGATTCACTCCTTGTGGAGGGCCATCCACTGTAGGGGTGCATGGTCCGTGACAAGGGTGAATTCCCGCCCAACAGGTAGTACCTCAGCTGAGTAATGCCCATTTAATCGCCAGAGCCTCCCTCTCCACCGCAGCATACCTGGTCTCCCGTCCAACAGTTTCCGCTCAGGAACATGATGGGGTGCTCCACACCATCGACGCTTTGGCTCAGCACGCGCCCAGGCCTGTGTCCGGCGTCCGCCTGGAGGATGAAAGGCAAAGAAAAGTTAGGTGCCATCAAAACAGGTGTGGACGTAAGGGCCTGCTTTAAGTCACCAAATGCAGCCTGTTTTTCAGTCCATACCACAATGTTCGGGCCCCTTCTTTGTTAAATCAGTCAAGGCGCGCCTCTCCAAAACCGGGTACAAACCGGCGGTAGTACCCGCTAACCGAAAGGCTTGGACCTGCCGCTTGGTTCATGGACGGGCCATTTCAGAATGGCATCAATTTTGGAGCACTGTGGCCTTACGGTACCCACCCACCAGGTAGCCTAAATATTTGGCTCGCTTAATCCAAGAAGCATTTCTTGGGATTAATCCGAGCCCGCCTCACCAAGTGTCCGAATACCGCTTGGACATGCTGTAGGTGTTCCTTCCATGTGCTGGAATAGATGACCACGCCATCCAGGTAGGCAGCACTGTATGAGTTATGAGGTCGGAAGCACTTTGTCCACCAGACGCTGAAAGGTTGCTGGAGCCCGCGTAACCCAAATGGAAGGACACGATACTGCCAGTGTCCGCTAGGGGTACTAAACGCGGTTTTTCCTTCGGAGTCCGTTAAAGGAACCTGCCAGTACCCTTTCGTCATGTCAAGTGTGGTCAGGTATTGAGCCTGTCCAAGCCTCTCGAGGAGGTCGCCCAGCGTGGCATTGGATAAGCATCAAATTGGGAGACTTGATTGCCGACGGAAGTCATTGCAGAACCTCCAACTTCCGCCAGGCTTACCGACGAGCACAATGGGGCTGGACCAGGGACTATAACTTTCCTCAATCACACCTAGCTCCAGCATGCGCTTGATCTCAAGCTCCACTTCAGCCTTTTTTGCCTCGGGAAGACGACACGGGCGTTCTCGGACAACAACCCCGGCTCTGTCACGCATGTTGTGCTCAATCAGAGAGGTCCTTCCGGGTTCTCACTGACTACCTCCCAACGGTCCGGATAACTGTTTCCAGCTCCTGCCGCTGTCTGGGACTTAAGTCCGTGCCGGGTTAAGGTCGTGTGTGTGAGCGAAGAGTGAGCGGGGCTGGCCGGAGGAGGGATCGGGGTCCCTGTCCTTCCACGGTTTCAGCAGGTTCACATGATAAAACCGCTCCTTTGGCCGACGATTGGGTTGACTCACCAAATAGTCGACCAGTCCCTTCCTCTCCTTAACTTCGTAGGGGCCCTGCCAGTGGGCAAGCAATTTAGAGTGGGAGGTAGGCACTAGGACCATGACCCGATCTCCCGGGCGGAACTCCAGAGCGTGCGTCGTTGTAGTACCGGCCTGTGCTGCTTGAGCCTCCTCCATGTGACTTTTAAGGACAGGCCGAATTTTCCAAATCTATCGCAGAACGCGCGATATACTCCAGTATGTTTGTGGAGGGAAGAGCCTCTTCTTCCCAGCCTTCTTTCAAAATATCTAATATGCCCCGAGGTTGTCGCCCGTATAGTAGTTCAAAAGGGGAGAACCCCGTGGAGGCTTGTGGGACTTCCCGATAGGCAAAAAGGACGAGGGGGAGGAGCTGATCCCAGTTCCTTCCATCCTCGCTGACCACCTTACGCAGCATTTGCTTGAGAGTTTGATTAAACCTCTCTACTAATCCGCCGGTTTGAGGATGATACACCGAGGTCTTTAAATGCTTTATTTTCAGTAATCTGGCAGTCTCCTTGAACGTTTCCGAGGTGAAGGGGGTCCCCTGGTCTGTCAAGACTTCTTTGGGGATCCCCACGCCAATACCCTAGTAATTCCCGTGGCATGGCTTTAGAGGTAGCTGAGCGCAACGGAACAGCTTCGGGGTATCGTGTAGCGTAATCCACGAGGACTAAAATGTACTTGTGTCCTCGGGCTGAGGGCTCCAGGGTCCCACCAGGTCGACCCATTCTGTGGAAGGGAACGCCAATCAGTGGAATAGGAATGAGAGGAGCACGGTCCCTCCTAGGAATTTGTCGCAGTTGACACTCTCGGCAGGAAGCGCCAAAGCGCATAACCTCCTCATTAATGCCTGGCCAGTAGAAACGGAGCTTGATCCGCTCCAGAGTTTTTTCGGTGCCCAGGTGGCCACCTAGGAGGTGGGCGTGTGCTAGCTCACAGACCTGCCGCCGAAGGTACGCTGCACTAGCAGCAGCCTCGTCTCCTGCCCGCCATGCATTGCTACACGGTAAAGGAGGTCATTATCTAGCACAAAGTAGGGGCCCTGTGGCATCGACTGATTAGTGCGCTGGCCATTGACAAGGACCACTGCATTTTTACAAACTTCAGGGAGTCATCATTCCATTGCTCCTTCTAAAAGAAGCCGGCGCTCTTTAAATTGGAACCGCAACACGGAGAGAGGGTCAGCCGACCTCAATGGGCGGGTTTCTCCCGCCCGCCGCGCTGGTGGATGACGGTTAGCCCGCGACGGCCCGGAGTTGCCACGCCAGTCAGGGCGACTGCTTCGCCTCTCTGCCGGCTGATTACACGGGCGTGGAGGCAGCTTGAGACGGGTTATCTCCGCCCATAACGAGGCCCAAATTAACCCCGGAGTGGTATGTGTCTCACCGCTTTTGATTTTAGACCAGTCCCGCTAGTATCACCGGGTGTGGAGGATCAGGTAGGACGGCTACGGTGAGCTTACGAACTGACCCTCCGAACTGATGATAAAGCGGCGGACCTGTACCAGCGGATGTCTCCGTGGACACAGGTTATACCGGTCTTAAATTTAGCCACTGTATGTTGTTACAAAGCGGCGGGCAACAATTGAAATGTTGCTGCCGGAGTCGAACAAACCTGTGGATCTTGTGTCCGCTGACATCACCACGCCAGTATGTGGGACCGCCAACGGATTAGCCAGAGCACACCAACCCTCCTCACCCTCCACCTGCATTCCTCCTCTGCCTGCAAGCGGTTTGCGCGCCAGCCCAGGACGCCAATACGGGCCCTGATTGTACAGGGTGGGGCTAGGTCTTGGAACGCACTCGCTGAGTTTGACATGAGGACGGTTCTGCTCCCCTAGAGTGTGAGGCCGCCTCTGCCTCCATAAGCTCTATGAGCTCAGACATGTTCTTGAACCGCTCGCCCCAAACCGGCTGGGTGAAGCCACGGGGAAGCGCTTCCAGGAGCAGATAGCAAGCTACCTGCTCTATTATTTGGTAGGGCGTGTTTTCAAATGGCCGTAGCCAATGCCCTACCATTGCCCATAAGGACCAGGCTTGTTTGTTGGTTGGCCGCTCAGGGTCCAACCTCCATTTTTATTTTATTCACCTGCCAGTCTGGGGCACCCCTAGGTGGTAAATGGGGCTTTGGTTTCAGAGGGAGGCAGGCACTCTCCCCAAGAGAGCATACTGAGTCCCTTTGCCTCCCTCCAGGGCAGCCCACCCTGTGAGCCCCACCCGCACACCCCTGGCCACTCCAGATGGGCTAGTTATGAGTGCCGGGAGCGGAGCCCGCACCGGTCACGCCAACCACGGGCACCCTCCCCGCCTGAATACTCGGCCCCGGTACGCTCCCACCTGGGTATATTGCAGGTCCTGTCCCCTTCTCCTCCGGGACTTCTCCATCCTGCCGACTCACGCCACTGTCACAAGAACGAGACATTGACAGATAAAGAGTTGGGGCAGCCACCCGTATATTGTGGTATCCTGGCTGCAAAAGTCTTTTCAAAAATACAGAGCACTGAAGTGCACACAACCGAGTCCAAAACAAGACTAAAGAAACAAAGGAAAAGGGGCAGGTTTTAAAGGGGGAGACAGGAAGTGAGGTCGTATGGATCCGGCACGTGGTCTTCCACCATTGGCTCGGAGCGGAGGGACATCAGAGGGACTGGAGCTGGTGTGGCCGACTTCCATTGGCTCAGTCCCGAAGTGATGTCAGGAGATCCAGGTGAAATCCCCCGGGGATGGTCTACAGGCAAGGGAGAAAAAGAGTCAGTGCACTCTGCCACACCCCGCATGCCTCCGAACTGCCTTCACTCAAGCCCTTTAGCTGCCTCCCCATGCGCACGTGTGTGACACATATATATTACATACACACACACACACACAGTGGGTACGGAAAGTATTCAGACCCTCTTCAATTTTTCACTCTTTTATTTATTGCAGCCATTTGCTAAATCATTTAAATTATTTTTTTTCCTCAATAATGTACACACACCACCCCATATTGACAGACAAAAAAATAATTTTGAAATTGTTGCAGATTTATTAAAAAGAAAACTGAAATATCACATGGTCCAAGTATTCAGACCCTTTGCTCAGTATTTAGTAGAAGGGACACTTTTGAGCTAATACAGCCATGAGTCTTCTTGGGAAAGATGCAACAAGTTTTTCACACCTGGATTTGGGGATCCTCTGCCTTTCCTCCCTGCAGATGCTCCAGTTCTGTCAGGTTGGATGGTAAACGTTGGTGGACAGCATTTAGGTCTCTCCAGAGATGCCAATTGCTTAAGTCAGGGCTCTGGGTGGGCCATTCAAGAACATTCACAGAGTTGTTGTGAAGCCACCTTTGTTTTTTTAGCTGTGTGCTTAGGGTCATTGTCTTGTTGAAGGTAAACCTTCGCCCAGTCTGAGGTCCTTAGCACTCAGGAGAAGGTTTTTGTCCAGGGTATCCCTGTACTTGGCCCCATTCATCTTTTCCCCCGATTGCAAAACCCGTCGCCCTGTTCCTGCAGTTGAAAAAAACCCCACAGCATGATGTTGCTACCGCTTTTGCTTCACTGTGGGGGCTGTATTGACAAGGACGAAAACAGTGCCCGATTTTTATATGTACAGTCCAGAAAAACTATTCGCCCTTCCTGATTTCTTATTCTTTTGCATGTTTGTCACACAAAATGTTTCTGATCATCAAACACATTTAACCATTAGTCAAATATAACACAAGTAAAAAACCAAAATGCAGTTTTTTAAAAGATGGTTTTTTTTATTTAGGGGGAAAAAAAACCAAACTCTAATGGCCCTGTGTGAAAAAGTAATTGCCCCTGAACCTAATAAAATGGTTGGGCCACCCTTAGCAGCAATAACTGCAATCAAGCTGCTTATGATAACTTGAATGAGTCTTTACAGCTTGAGGAATTTTGCCACTCATCTTTTCAGAATTGTTGTAATTCAGCTTTTTTTGAGGGTTTTCTAGCATGAACTGCCTTTTAAGGCGCCATAGCATCTAAATTGATTCAGGTCGGGACTTTAAGGCCACCCAAAGTCTTATTTTTTTTTTCTTCACCCATTTAGAGGTGAATTTGCTGGGTTTTTGGGTTTGTCCTTTTGGGAAAACCCCAAGATCACTAGCTTGAGTTGAAACAGATGGGAATTCTCCTTAAAAATTTTTTTGTAGAAGTAGAATTTGGTTCCACATCACAGCAAGCCTTCCGGGTCCTGAAGCAGCAAAAACCCCCCAGACCATCAACTACCCCCCCCATATTTTACTTTTTAGATGTTTTTTTCTGAAATTCTGTGTTCCTTTAAAGGTTTAAGGGGACATTTGTTTCCCAAAAAGTTCAACTTTCCCCCATCAGTCCACAAGGTATTTTCCCAAAAGTCTTGGCCATCATTGAGATGTTTTTTAGCAAAATTGAGACGAAAACCCAAGTTCTTTTGCTTTAAAAGTGGTTTCGCCTTTGAAATCTGCCATGGGCCTTTTTCCGTTTTTTCTTATGGTGGAGTCGGGAACACTGACCAAAAGGCAAGGGGGCCTGCAGTTCTTTGACGTGTCCGGGGTTTTTGTGACATCTCGATGAGCGCCCCCCGGGGGCCTTGGGGGAATTTTCGGGCCGGGGCCCCCCTGGGAAGGGGTTCACCACTGTTCCATGTTTTGATTTGGGGGAATGGCTCTCACTGTGGTTCCTGAGTCCCAAAGTTTAGAAATGGCTTTATAACCTTTACCGACTGATAGATCCAATTACTTCTGTTCTATTTTTTCCTGAATTTCTTTGGGTCTTGGAGAGTCAGCTTTTTAGTTGCTTTTTCTACTTTCTTTTTCAGGAGCCCTATTTTAAATGATTTCTTGATTGAAACAGGGGAGAATCAGGCCTGGGGTGGCTACGAAATTGAACTCGGGGGGATACACCCAATTAGGTTTTTTTTAAAAACATATATACATAATTCAAAATGCTCAAAAAAAAAAGGAAAATTTTTTTTGGGCCCCATGAAAACAATTAAACCGTCTGATAATTTTCTGTTTATTAACAGCTGAGGTCATTGTTATACCGCTTTTTTGGTGTTCATGGACTTAAACAGGGGCAAAAGTGGCAACAATTAAACAACCCCAAAACAGGGGGTGGGGGGTTTTAACCCCAATTTTTTGGAGGGGTTAAATTTTTCAAGGTTTTCTTCCCCTTTTTCCCCCCTTAATCCCCCCCTTTTTTTTGGCTGGGGGGTTTCCCCACTTGGGTTAAAAATTTGGCCCCTTTTTGGGGCCCTTTTTGGACTTTAAAACCCTTTGGCCTGGGGGGGCTTTTTTTCCCCAAATTGGAAAAAATTTTTTTTTTAAAAAAAAAAAAAAAAAACATTTTTTTAAATAAAAAAATTATTTTTTTTTATTAAATGGGAAACCCATTTTTTTTCTGGAAAAAAATCCCAAAGGGGCCTTAAACCCCCCCCGAGGTTTTAAAGTATATTTAAGTTTTCCCTTAATCCTTTTTTGGTTTTCCACTTTTATTTTGGTTTGAGAATCATCTATCATATTTTACCCTAGAAGGAAAGGTTGTCCAATTTCCGGGAAAATGCTGCAGAAGGGGTTTTTATGTCCCCCGCCCCTTCCAGCTGGGGGGGAATTCGGGAACCTTTTTCTTGAGAGGGGGAAGGGCCAGAAGGGCCTCAACCCATCAGAACGACCTGCCCTTTGTGAAGGGAAGGGTACACGTCGGCCCCAAGAATGACCTCCAGGGGGCCCACGGGTTTGGTGTCTCACCCAACAATCGGGAAAAATTTCATGAAGATGGCCGAGGGCCCGACGCCGGGGGCCCTGTGCTCACCCCCAGCCCCGGATCCCCGGCTTTTGGGCTCAAGAAAAAAATTTGGGAAGTCCCACTGGCCCCTTTATTTTTTAACCAAAGGGGTTTCCCCCCAACGCTGTGATAGAGGGGAAAGGTCTGAGAAGACAAGGAGCACAAAGCGCCTGCAACGCCCCTCAAGGACGGGTTTTGGGGGTTTCCGTGATGGTCGGGGGAGGAACCCATGGGGGATGACAAATCTACCCGGGGAAATGGTGCCTGACGCCATAAGGATCAGATGAAACCTTGAACCCATTGTAACCCAGCCAGTAGGCCCCGGTTTTCCCCCAATGCACGAAATGCCCGCCTCATGTGGAAGAGTATGCAGGCAGTACCGGAGGTGAAGGAATTGAAACAATTGAATGGCCTTCCCCATCCCCTGATTAAAACCCAAAAGAACATTTTGGGGGAAATTAGTTTCGTCCATTAGACGCCGGGTTGCCCCCGACTGTACAACAGCTCGGGGGTGCCCCTACAGATCTGGGAGGAAATGCCACAAGACACCATCCCCCGCCCCATTGGGAGATGCCCCGACATTTTGTCAAGCATGCTAAGTTCGGGGGCCAAAAAGATGCTGAAAAGATTTTGAGTAAGAAAAAGTTTTGAAAATGGACTAGCCTCACATCTTCATTTCATTGATTTTGGGGGTGTCTACAAAATTTGGGGCCCCTGTGGGAGAAAACTTTTTTTTCCCTTTAAAAAGACTTGGCATCCTTTTTTTCCCAAGATTGCCCGTCTTTATTTGTATAGATATCCAACTTCATTTGAGATTGATGTATCTAATGTTTCTTTAAAGTTTTCCCTTTAATTTTTGGAGTTATATATACATAAAAATTTAAATCTTTTTTTTTTTTAAATATATATATATATATATATATATATATATATATATATATATATATATATATATATATATATATATTGATTTTTTTTGGAACGCGGACAGACAGGCGGAATGTTGTTTTGACACCACCACACGTTATTTACAAATTATTTAAATTATTTTCAAACCCCAGTTCACTGGCCCAAAAAGACCCCAGTTCATCGGTAAAAAGACCTAGTCACGCAAAACCCCAAACACCCAAAAGTCCTGGCCAAATGTTTTCGGGCCGCCCACTCCACAGCTTCCCCCCCTCCCCCCCACCCAGCCCTGAATGAGGGGAGACGCCCCTTTTTGGGGAGGACCCGGATGAGCCCCGGTTTTCCCCGCACTTCTGGCCACCCCCCGCGGGCGGAAGTGTCATGTCCCCCGGGGCTGCCCCCGGCACCCCCCCAGCTTCCCCCCAGCACTTCCTGGTGTGGCAGGGGGGCTGGGGGAAAAAAACCCCAAGGCATTGGGGCGCCCCCTGGCGGTGGCCCCGGCCCCTACAGGAAGAGCCCAACCCCTGACCCGGGCCCCCCAAAGAAACCCCGGGAAGGCTAACCCCACGGGATCCAGGGGGGCTCTGACCCTCTTCCGTCCCTCCCCCCCCGGGCCGGTCATGGCCCCTGGATCCTAAGGCCCCAGCCACCCAAACCACTGTGGGAAAGAGCATGCCCTCGAGGGCAGGGGCTCAAACGGGTCCCACTGAGGATAGCCGGGTCCCCCCCCGCACTCCAGCAGGGGAAGGGGGGAGAAAACCCCGGACCAACCCATGGTGCTCCCCTGCCCGCAAGGTTGTGCTCCCCTTTGCCCCCGGGGCCCCCCGGGAGGCACCCCCCGGGGCCCCACGCCTTTTTTCTGAGCCACCGCCCCTGGCCCCCCAGCTGTAAACGCACCTGCGCACCGAAGAGAGATCATTCTGCAGACGGCCCCCCATCAGAGGGCTGTTCCGCCAAAGGGGCCCCCAACCCGCCCGGGTCCGGCCCCCCAAAAAGAAACAGGGGAGAACGCTGCCAAAACACCCCCCTCAGGGCCCCGCACGGGGAGGGTCTCCAACCGCACCCCGCACTTGCCTGATCGGGGACCCCCTCCGGCTTCCGTGTCCCCCAGAGGAACCGGCACCGCCCGCTTCTCCCTGCCCCAGGGATTCCCCCGTTCCCAGAGGGAGCACCCCAGGACCGAAACCCGCTCACCTTATCGGAGGAATCGCACTCCCGCCCTTTTTTTCTCTTTTTACTTGGGACGCCATGACGTTTGAATTTTTTGGGAAAAAAAGGCGCTTGTCCCGTCGGGGCTTTTTGGCGGCGCAAAAGAGCCACCGGGGGGGGGACCCGGGCCACAGCCCTGCCCCCAGGCCCCCACGACCCCCCGACAGATAAGTCCCGGCCCGATTTTTCCGTCGGAGGGTTTTTCCGGGAATGCCTTGATTCCGTTTTCAGCAGACCCCCCGTTTTACGGACCGCTCCGCCGACCTTCCGGGGGGAGATTCCCGCCGGGCCCCCCTTTTATCAACGTTTCCAGCGCCGGGGGCCCCCCCCAGCCAAAAACCCCAAAACCGAGGGACAAGCACCGTAAACAACCCGCCCGGCGGGGTGGGGACGCCCAGCTCCGCCAAAGAGCCCAAAGACAGGGTTTAAACCACGCTGGGGCCTACCTGACTGTCGGCCTCCGGCGCCCTTCCCTGTTTTCCCCCGCCCACGGGTTTCCCCCGCCCGTGATGGAATTCCTTCCCGCCCTCAACATCGGCGGGGACGCAAGACACACCCCAACCGCCTGTCAGGGGAGGGGGCTCCGTCCGCGCCATCTTGGTCCCCTTTGCGGGGGGCAGGTTTTTTCCGGGGAGCCTTGTGTTCCCGCGCCTCAGGAGCGCCTCCTTTGGCCTCGGGGGCCGCTTGCCCCCCGAAACCAGATGCGCCCCCAGACGGATCCGAGGTCCCTGCCTGAGAAAACACACGCCCGCCCCTGGGCCGCTGCCGTAGGCAGGGAACTCACCTCCCAGGTCCCGCCAACCGAGGAAACGCCCCTCGGCGTCCTCTGGACGCTTATGCCGCCCCGGCGCTCCAGCAACAGCTGCTGGAGACCGCTGCACTCTTCCAATGCACGCCTCGCTAGGGAATAACGGCCTCCCGGACCCCTGGCGGTCCGTAATTTTTACCTCGCGGGCTGTGTGCACGAGCACCCGCGGTATGGTGGGGTCCCCTGCTGCACCGGGCCGTCCACAACAATATTTTTAGAACAGGTCTCCGCGCTTGAAACAGGCGGAGCATCCTGCCGACTTCGCCAGATGTGAGGCGGTACCCGGGCACAGACAGGCGGACATGTTGTTTTGACACCACCACACGTTTATTTACAAATTATTTACAATTATTGGTCACAAGACCCCAGTTCACTGGTCAAGACCCCAGTTCATCGGTCACAAGACTAGTCACGTCACAACACCCCAAACACCCAAAGTCCTGGCCACAATGCCTTTCTTGGGCCGCCTCCACTCTCCACAGCTTCGCCCTACCTCCACCGACTCCAGCCCTGAATGGCGGAGACGCCCCTTTATGGAGGACCGGATGAGCCCCAGGTGTTCCCGGCAATCTTCTGGCCACGCCCCAGCGTGGCGGAAGTGTCGACTGTCCTCCCGGCTGCTCCCGGGCACCGTCCCTAAGTCTTCCCCAGCACTTCCTGGTGTGGCAGGAGTGCTGGGGAAACAAATCCCAAGGCATTGGGCGCCTCCTGGCGGTGGCCACGAGGCCCCACAGGGAAGAGCTTCCAAGCCCTTGACCCGTGGCCCCAAAGCAACCCGGAAGGCGACCCCACGTGATCCAGGCCGGCTCTGACCCTCTTCCTCGTCCCTCCTGGCGTCCGGCCGGGTCATGGCCCCTGGCATCCCTGACAATATGTATATATATATATATATGTATATGTATATGTGTGTATATATATCTATACTAATAAAAGGCAAAGCCCTCACTCACTCACTCACTGACTCATCACTAATTCTCCAACTTCCCGTGTGGGTGGAAGGCTGAAATTTGGCAGTTTCATTCCTTACAGCTTCCTTACAAAAGTTGGGCAGGTTTTATATCGAAATTCTACGCGTAATGGTCATAACTGGAAGCTGTTTTCTCCATTTACTGTAATGGAGATGAGCTTCAACGCCGTGGGGCGGAGTTTCGTGGTGACATCATCATGCCTCCCACGTAATCGCAGTACATAGAAAACCAGGAAGACCTCAAAAAGCGCTGAAGAAAACATGCATTATATAATTGAGAAGGCAGCTAAACAATAAGAAGCGAAGAAAGTGACATATACAACCATATTCATGAGTTCTGCTACTGAAACAAAGCCCCATGTAAACCTACACTTTAAATTAAGTTCATAGACAGGCTGCAGCTGGCGCTTGTAATTTAGTGCCTGCCCATATAAGGCCATCCGTCAGCGGCAATCCAATAGCAAACTGCCACGGGTAAATATTCACGGGTGAAGGACTGTGCTTATGGAGAGGAAGATGAGATGGTCAGGGTGGTGTTTGACACAAACTCAGCGAAACTGCGAGAGAAAGTTTTAAGTGCCAGGACTAAGGTAACATTAAATACAGCCATGGACATAGCACGAGATGGCACCAGCACAGCTGGGAACCTTCGATGCATGTACACCGAGTGGCTCACGTGAACTGATGCAGTGCACAGATAAAAGCAACAGTTCCAAAGAGCTGAACAAAACCAATTACACAATTGAAAAGGCAGCAAAAAATATGAAGCGTCTGATAAGCATATTCATAAATGCAGCTACTGTGGAAACAAAGCACACGGTGGGAAAAGTCAATGTCCCGCTAAAGGAAGACAGCGTAAAAAAAAAAACAAACCCGTACATGCAGTTTGTCACATCACAGATAAAAAGGAAGACGAGCTGTTTATTGATGCAGTAAGGAACTAATCGATGAATGAAACCTCTTATCTTTACAACGATTGACAAACACGGAATGTAACTTGAACACATCTACAAATACGAGCCTGATTGAAAGAAATAATGATAATCAAATCCTTGATGACAGCAACATTCAATAACACTCACAAAACAATTACTGTATATTGACAATCATGTTACGTTATTTTTAAAATGTTCCCTTTTCTTTTTCATAACTTCTACTTCTCCACTGCGATACACAGGTATATATATATAAATGTATATCTATAGCCCGATCTACAATACATACTTTAGCATAGACAAGCGGTGGCGCAATTGTAGAGTCTTCGCCTCTAATGCCGACATTCGAGGTTCGATTCCCGAGAGGGGATGTACTGACTATATGCAGCTACCCGATTCATTTTACCTTCCCATCTCCTTGGTTTGGGACGTATGAAAAATATTAGGTTAACGAGAATCATGTTACGTTATTTTTAAAATTTTCCCTTTCTTAGCACAAGCACAGTTGAGAAGCTTCGATGCATGTACTCCATAACGCGTTAAAAAATAACGCATTTAATCACACTTTCAATTCCAAGCAAGCGGGAACTTTTGTCAATGCATGATTTCCTGGTACATCCATTACACTGATGCACACATCACAGCTACAAAAATGTTAGAGTCGGAATAAAGCGCTCCTACGACTGATCATTTCGACTACCCGAAATAAGCCTTGATAAAAGCATGGTTTTGTGCACACTGAAAAGCAAGCAAAATTAGATGCATTACAGAAAGTGGACTTTGTGGCTCTTACTGGGGATCATTGGACTTCCGTGACCGTTAGTAATTCTAAATACATCTAATTACAAAATGTTCAATGATCACACTGTTTTAGCCTAATGTACAAAATAATTTTGGCTAATGTTACTCAGAGTTTAAAGAGTAAGCTGGTCAAATTACCTTTTATGTTTCTGACTTATTTTTTTAAGAAGAAAAACTGCACTTTATGGTGAAATTTTGGTTATTATTATTTAAAGACAATACTATTCTGAAAATGTACTTAAAGTACTTAAACTACCACTTTATTTTTAAGTCTGCCCAATTTTAACCAGGGATGATATTTTTGTTTCTGTTTTGAATTCAAATGCAGTTTAAAAGCTTTTTTTCAGAAATTAAAACAGCTTCAGTTTACAATATTCATGTCCATGTCTATTATTTGATTCTGTCGCCCACTAAAACCCTTTTAAATAAAAAAAAAACATTTTGCGATTTGGGGCAAATTTACGTGTGCGATTACATACATTAATCAAGATTAATTCTTACACAGCCTCTAATTAATTGGATTAATTTTTTAATCGAGTCCCACCTAATATATATATATATATATATATATATGTATATTATATATATATGTGTGTGTATATATATATACAGTATGTATATATGTGTGTATATATATATATATATATATATATATATGTATATATATATATATATATATGTATATATATATATATATGTATATATATGTATATATATATATATATATCTATATATATATGTGTATGTGTATATATATATATATATATATATATATATATATATATATATATATATATATATATATGTGTGTGTGTATATATATATATATATATATATATATATATATATATATATATATATATATATATATATATATGTGTGTGTATATATATATATATATGTGTGTGTGTATATATATATATATATATATATATATATATATATATATATATATATATATATATATATATATATATATGTGTGTGTGTGTCGACAAATTTTAGCAGACTTTAACAATGTGTTTAGAGGTCCTGTGTTCTACAGGGTGGTAATAGTAGACTTAGCCATTTTGTCAGATGGGTACTGTAACATCAGGTAGACTCTTTTAAACACTCAATATCAAAATTATTTCATATAATGCTTCTCAGTTAGTCCAGCTTTAGTGAAGTAGGTAATGTTAGCGGGCTCACTGGAAGTAGGACAAATTTAGATTTTAAAACGCATTCTAAGTGAAGTACAAGCTGCTTCTTCATGTCTTCATTTTATTTTTTTTCCCCTTTATTATCTTCACTTTTGACCAGTGTTGAGTTGAAGCCATCTCTCTGCTTGTCAATGGATTATAAGCACAACTAGCTACCGTCAACAATGTTAATTTGATATTTCATGAAACGGCAAAAAAACTCAATAGGTCCAGCTGTGGACCTCCAGAATTATGCCCTGTTCAGGAAGTTATTGCTTTACATGATGCTTAAGTAATATTACACAATATGCTATAGTTAAAATTAGTAGTGTGATAGGAGTTATCTGACTGAAGTAGAGTAACCCAAGCAACAAAAATGTACTGTTCTATTAGCTGTCCAGTGGAGCTTCTGAATTGCAAAGGTCCCCCACCCAACACACACACACACACACACACACACACACACACAGTCCTCTGATCATTTGCTCCATGCTCAGTGATCTACATAGAGGATACAGAGCCGTACCTTCCTATATTACACTGTAAATTGTTTATCTAAAGCGCCTTGAGTGTCTATACCTTTTAACTATGTATCTACTTAGAAGGCATGACTTGGAGGAATCAACTTAGTTGTGCCTGCATGGCTACATTCTGCATTACTGTACATTCCAGTTAAAGATGTTTTAATTCAAAACTTTTTCAAAATCCTTTTGTCTTAAACTCTAACCAGAAATAACCATTACATAGAGCACAACTATAGCATGTATATTCTGTTATTTGTATAGCTGAATTGTTTTCATTATATTGTGCTCATTATGCCTGATAATGAATTTGCAGGTTAACTTGTATACTTGCTTGCTTAAAGTCGCTGAGCTGAGCATCACAGGGAGGAAGGTCATTGTAAATGTGGTAAAGTGACTCACTATTGGAAAATACTGTATACTGATAAGCACTGTGGTATCAAACCCAGCTGTTAAGCCACAAGGCTATGTTGCCTGCCACCAAAATGACCCTGGTTTAAGCAGTGAGGATTTCTGGCTTACAATTATGTGTAGAGCTTTATTCCTGAAGTTTGCTTTTCCAGTTCCGGTATTCTATTGCATATGAACTGCAGAGCGGTTTTGCAACAAGCCAGTAATATCTTAGCCATATCCTGGCAATTAGGAAAACAGTGTGTACTGTAAGTAATGGATAGTATTGCTCAAGCATTTTAATAGCATATTTAATTCTGTGGAAAGGTCTGCATGACTCATCTTGCATTTTCCACAAGAGCTGTGGCTTCTTGCAACCTTTAAGACCATAAAGTTTATTGTGGCAGAACAGTTGTTTATATGTTTAATGTAAAGCCTAGTGATATTTTCTTAATTTTAATCTGGTTTCCTCCCACCCCCATATAAGTGGTAAGATTACTTAGTTTTGTGTTTAATTTGCTCCATTTGAAATCCACATGTGTACCCTTTACTTTCAATCTCTAAGGCTCATGGACATTAATGTGCCTGTATTAATGGGTGTCTTTCATAAAAAGCAAGTGTGTTCATAAAGCTTTCTTTAGCAATGGACTCCAGAGATTTTCCTGACACATAATTAGAGAAGGGTAGAGGAAGATGCTCGCTGTCATTACTGTTTATTGCATCAAGTGGTCACACCTGCAGTCTGTTTTCTTTAACACTGGAATATAAGCAGGCTGTCTCTTTTCTCGAATTTCTAACCAGTCTAGTGCCACCAGCCAGTGATGATCATGGCATTATTTACTAAAGATAGAAACCAACTTTGGAGAGAGTACCAATCCATTCTGTGAAACACATTCCAATTCTAACTAAGCCATTTTGGAGTTGCCAGTAAATTATATAAGCATATTTTTTGAGAGATGGAAGTATAAATTTTGAAAATCTGTCAGCTGAATGCATAAGAACATTAAACACCAGGGGCTTCATGCATAACGCGGTGCATAGAACTCGTACTAAAACATGGTGTGGAAATGTGCGTACGGATAAAAAAAATTAAAATGCACAAAACTATTCATGAGCCATCTTCCACACACTTCTGCTCAGTAAATCCCAGTCCGCGTGAAAAGTAACGCATGTGCACATGCCTGCCGTCCCACCCCTACTCCTCCGAGAATTTTGCTTATTTTATATGCAGATCAATATATGTATATCCCCTTGCCCGTTCAGTGTTTGGTTAAAAGACATTGGCAAAAGCCCTTTGGGAAATTTTCAGCGAATGCGAAGTGGAGGCAAGGAAAAATGTACTATTTGTTGGCTTAAGCAGTGGTATAAATAACAATGCAGAGTGGTACCTCGTAAGTTCAAGTTGAGAAAGTCGCACAGTGCCCGAAATAAAATAAAAAAGAAAAGGTCAGATATCAAAAGTCGCTCTAAAAAGGTGAGTCGTAGCCACCATCTGAGTGCCATACAGAATCATATTAGGGCAGAAAAGAAAAAAATAAATAGGGACACCGTGGGGAAAAAAGGTTGAAATGTCCACTTTAATCTACTAGTTTATTTTGTCATTAAAGTAGAATGTAATAAACTTAATCCGAAAATCAATGTTTAATTTACGAGAGTTTCTCAGTTTCCATTGTAAGTAAAGTAGCATGTTAAATGCTTCATAGTCTACATGTTCTATGTGCTGTATGTGTGTGAACCACTACATAATTCTTAAATGGGCTTTCTCTTATGCTGACAGGACACAGAATACATTGCATTCATGCTATTACATCTCTCTGAACAATTTTAAATACTAAGATATATACTTGATATCATTTTCATGATAAAATTAATTAAAGCATACATTAAACATGGGGACAAGGTGGTGCAGTGGTAGCGATGAGCTAGCGCCCCAGCCAGCGATTGTTCTTGCCTCCCGCAAGATGCTTGCCGGGATGTAAACTACCCTCGATGAACTGCAGTAGTACTGTCTCTTTCAACGAACTAAACACCAATTCCTCTCTTCTCTTCCTTTTCTTTCTCCAACTAACCAATCACTACACAATAAGGTCTTTAGTAAATGTCAAGCCATCTGTAAGTTTAGAACGCTGATTTTTCAAAACGTTTAAGGAACATTGAAGTATCTTTGTAATACATGTTTAATTATTCCATCCATCTGTCTTTCTAGAGGGGCGCCAGTCGCAGCAAGCATCCAGTGCGAGGCAGGAACAATCCCTGGATGGGGCACCAGCTCATCACTACCACTGCACCACTGTGTCCACATGTTTTATTATTAATAATATAAATTATTTAGATGAAGTAAAAAGTTTCTGTTTAATGTAATATACATACTTTATAAATGATTGCAAGAGCTCCAAGAAGATAGCTGTTGGAAATCTAAATCGACTAAATATTAGGCGCTCTCTTCTATTGAATTGAATTGAATTCCTTTATTGTTATTGTATAGTACAAAGAGATTTAATATGCAAAACCTCCGTAAACTTATTTTCCTATAAGATGATAAAATAACAAAAATAACACGATAAAGAAAACTTTGAAAATTATGCAATATGAAAGCATAAGTGGCAAACATTGTGCAATGTTACAACTGTAGTACAAGGTTACAGTGAGGTAATTGTAATTCTAAGTACAAGCAGTTCTACCGGGAGCACTTGATGGACTGATTGAGTGCGTTTTATAGCTCTTGGGATGAAACTCTTTCTGAACCACGAGGTTCCTACAGGAAAGGCTTTGAAGCGTTTTCCGTATGGGACGATTTCAAATAGACTGTGTGCATGGCTATATCCGGATAATCCTCTTTCTGATCAGCTGCTGTACAGCTGTGATTCCACACTCCGATACACTGGGTTAAAATATTGGTGCACTGAGAGTAGCAATGCTAAAGCAGCTATAGTATTTGGAATAGTTTGGCCATTCCGTGCACCATTATATAGTTACAGGCTGATTAAATTCAGATACCTTAAGTTTATAAACAATATGCGATTAATTTGTGTATTTGATAAAGCTGTGTTAGGGATGTGAATCTTAAAAAAAATAAATAAATAAATAAAAATAAAGGGAAACCACAGAGGAACTGTAGCACTACTTTGACATTGGGTGCCACCAGTTTGCAAAACCGAGCAGAAAACTTGCATACATGGGGTGATTTGGGGGGGCAAGGGCAGCTGCTATCTGAATGTGTGTGGCTTTATGCCAAGTTTTAGTTTTTATATCTTATGATATGATCATGGAAATGGGCATACGCACCATTTATACATTGGGCCCCAGGTACACATGAAACATTGTGATTATTTGCTGATTTTTTTTTTTTTTATTTTAATATAAATGGATTTCATTTAGGTGCAATTTTGGATTAATCCTGTATCATCACTGGTGAAACAGATAGATACTTGTTTCTTGAAATTATACTCCTTCAAAACCTATACAATGAGTTTTACTTTCCAAATGCTTTTCTCCTGGTTCAGCAGTTAACTTCTTATGTCAGAGGAGGGATTTGGCATCATTGTTAACTTTTTGGCCATGTAATTTAGGCACAACTATTATTCTGTTTACGTAAAAAATAATGAAGGAGCTTCAAATGACTGAAGAGTAGTGAGTAATAAACACTTCAACTTTTTTGACAGTCTTTATATAATTAAAAACCTTTTATTTTCACATCAATATTTACTAAATAAAACACAAAACGGTACAATGTTTTAGGAATTACTCACAGCCAAGATATTTTATGATACACAATCCTGTAGTAGATTTTCTTTTGTGCCCAAATCTGTTGGCTATCATTGTACCAAGTATAGATTTCATATCTCATAGTATTGCAAACATTTCCTGAAGGTGTAACCCTTATTGGAAGCATTTAGTTTCTTGCACCTAAACAGTCTTTCAAAACAAATATTGCAGTGCAGTACATTTATCTTTCTGAAGCAAAATGTTAACCATTTGTAACTATGTTTGTATAATTACATACTCATCCTAACCTTGATTTCCAAAGCAATTTCTGTTTACCACAAGATACAGAGAAACCTTACATTTTTTGCAAAATAGATTGGGGGTTTTGTGCTGCATCTTCTCCTGCCTTCTGTTACAGTTGCCCCACAGAGATTGAGTGTGGTTTTTATTTGTATCTTGCATTTCACATCCATAATAAATTACATATGTACATTATCATTCCTGGCTACCTTGGGTGCAGGGCGCAGGGCAGGAAACAGCCTTGGACAGGGAAGATACATACACCTATGTCCTTCATTTGCATAAAGCCACAGTCCTGTTTTCTTTGTGTGATTGTTGTCAGCACTGTGGGGAGGCGATGCATTAGAATGGCTCACTCTCTAGAGCATTATTAATGATGATATCAACAAAAACAACAATTTTCTTTTTAATCCCTAAATATTGAAATACAGTAATCCCTCCTCGATCGTAGGGGTTGCTTTCCAGAACCCCCCGCGATAGGTGAAAATCTGAAGTAGAAACCATATGTTTGTATGGTTATTTTAATGTATTTTAAGCCCTTAGAAACTCTCCCACACTGTTTATCGTTTATAGCGGTTAATCCGCTCCAGACAGATAAATGAATTTCCACAAAGTAGGATTCTTTATTTATAAATGTAATATTTTCGAAGTTAGAGCATAGAAACCCTGTTTATGACCTTCTAAATACGTTTTTTAACATTGTTAGAGCCCTCTAGACATGAAATAACAGCATTTAGTAAAAAGTTTAAACTATGCTCCATAACAAGACAGAGATGACAGTTCTTTCTCGCAATCAAAAGAATGCAAACATATCTTCCTCTTCAAAGGAGTGCTTGTCAGGAGCAGAGAATGTCAGAGAGAGAGAGAAAAGTAAACAATCAAAAATCAATAGGGCTGTTGGGCTTTTAAGTATGCGAAGCTCCGCGATAAAACGGCTGCAATGAAGGGATCAATGTGAAGGTAGACTTTCAGCATTTTTTAGAGGAGCGTCCGTATCTTCTAAGCAAACAGCCACTGTGCAAACAGCCCCTCTGCTCACACCCCCTCCGTCAGGAGGAGAGAATGTCGGAGAGAGTGAGAGAGACAAAGAAAAGCAAACAATCAAAAATCAATACGGGCCGTTAGAGCTTTGAAGTGTGCGAAGCACCGCACGGGAAGCATATTGTATATCATTGAGGAGTTTTATTTAATACGTACTCTGATTGGGTAGCTTCTCAGCCATTCACTAATAGCATCCCTTGTATGAAATCAACTTGGCAAACGCACTGAGGAAGCATGTACCATAAGTTTAAAGACCCATTGTCTGCAGAAATCCACGAACCAGTGAAAAATCTGTGATTATATATTTAGATATGCTTACATTTAAAATTTGCGATGGAGTAAAGCCGCGAAAGTTGAATCGCGATATAGCGAGGGATCACTGTATTCAGATACTCTAGATGTATAATTCTTCCAAATTTCAGCTTTTTAGCTAATTGGGAAGAAACAAATGGATATTTATAATCAGAATTTATGTTTGTAGAAGAAAGTACTAGCTAATCATTGCAGTATGACATTTAGTATGTTCAATTTAATTTCTCAAATGTAAAAAGTGCTTCAGTTTGTATATCGGAATTGGGAAGAGGGATTTTTTTCTTCTGGCCTTTGGCAGATCAAAGTATCTTAGGTGGGAAAAATAAATGATGTACTTTATTTAACAAGCATTGTCATTCAAGGCTGAATTTCACTTGGTTTCTACCTGTGAGGCACAGAGCACTTGTCTGAAAGCTGTGGTTTTCACATGCATCTTTCAAGCGACCATGCACTTAATGCTGAAAGTACTGGTAGTATAGCTAGAACTCCCATCTGTGCATTTCTTTCATACCTTGTGTAGTAGTGGGTCGGGAATTGGCTGGAGTTTTGTAGAAAGCTTATAATGATACCAATGCAAGTAATAATGAATGGTATTGGTACACCTCAAGAATATGTTGTTTATTACATTACTAGCAAAATACCCACGCTTCGCAGCGGTGAAGTACTGCCTTAAAATCTTTATTAAGAAGAAAATTAAACCTTTTTAAACTTAGGGAAAATATACCAATAATTATTTGTTAAGGATCTCTTTGTATACCACATTTTGAGTTCGGCCCTCCGGTTGTAATATAACCAAGCTGTGTGCTGAGCTTACTCTTGAGCATGCAATGTACAGTTGGCCATGTGAACAGCAATCTTGTTTAAAATCTCACAGCTTGGATTGCTGCTGTCATAATCGGTTTGAGTTTCATGGTTTGTTTTAATTACGACAGTATTTGCAGGACTTGTGTTGAAGTGACATTCGGCATCTGTCAAGTGTTGTAAGCATACAACCGGTTTCATCGATAACTTCACATCCAGCTTTTGAGAGTTTAAACATTCATAAACATCAAAGTGTCCACTACTGAAATCGTTACCTGTGAGTCTAAGATGTTTAAGAGGCACTGGCAGTTGTCGAAAGGTGTAAAATATTTGGCCATTTCGGTACACTTGAAAGCGACAACCGAACAATTCAGCGGCAGCCATCAACTCGCATGTAGAACCATAGGTGAAGGGCTTAAGCATTTCACTCTTATAGTGCTCCTGTGTAGTATAATTATCTCCTGTACCATCATCAGTCCACACCTTGAACCTGTCCCAGTCATTCAATACATAAGACACAATGTTCCTCCGGATATCAAGAGTGAGCATGATATGGCCGTGCAATACGTAACGCAGAGAATGGAAAAGGTAGGTGCCATCTCCGGGCATGGAAACCACTCAGTTCTTTGATCAATGATGATCACCTCGATAGACATGTTAATGGGGGTACGGTTGGAACGATAAAGGAAATAGGTACCTGAACAATGTAAAGTAAGTCTAAAATACCTAAACAATAACTATAATCGTAATAAACGAACAATAAAACAGCGGAGAAGCTGTGGATTAAATAAAAAGGCTGTAGTTATCAGCAGGGAGACGTGAATCTGGTGGTGAAGCAAGCAAGGAAGGGATTGTAGAGACCGGAGCGACAGACGGCCTTATATAGGCAGGCACCAACAATGTGGGAGGCGTTGGGATGGGGGACCCAACGCCGCCTCACACAGTGACCGAGCTGCAAGCTGTGGACGTATATATGTACATAAGTAGGATTCAGTTAGCGTTGGGAACCCGCGTACCAAATTTCTTGAAGATGGGCCCATAAGTAACAAAGACCATTGAAAAGTTCAATATGGCGGCCGACAGTGGCGTCATACCACCGAAATAAGTACGTACATTGGTTTTGGTTAGCGCAGGGAAGCCACCTACCAAATTTCGTGAAGGTGAGGTCAGCCTTTTACCTACATGGGAAGTTGGAAAATTAGTGACGTTGGAAAGTTCAATATGGCGGCCGACAGTGGCATCATTCCATCGAAATAGGTACGTACATCGGTTTCGGTTAGCGCAGTGAAACCGCCTACCAAATTTCGTGAAGATGGGGCCATAAATAAAAAAGTTCAACATGGCGGATGTTGTCGAACGTTACGTGTAGAATTTCGAAATGAAACCTGCTTAACTTTTGTAAGTAAGCTGTAAGGAATGAGCCTGCCAAATTTCAGCCTTCTACCTACACGGGAAGTTGGAGAATTAGTGATGAGTGAGTGAGTGAGGGCTTTGCCTTTTATTAGTGTAGATAACTTTATTAAACCAGAATGGGGAAATTTGTATGAAGCCATTCTACTACAGTGCCAGATCTTTGTGTTCAGTTAAGTGCTATGTGTTTCAAGCTTCAGTTGCTCCAATAATACCTAGACTTCATGAGTTTGTTGATTGCTTCTAATAGGACCACTTGAGATTACAACATCACTGAGCTCTCTGTAACCCACTGAATGCTTCTTTAACAGAAATACAGTAATCCCTCCTCGATCACGGGGGTTGCGTTCCAGACCCCCCCGCGATAGGTGAAAATCCGCGAAGTAGAAACCATATGTTTGTATGGTTATTTTTATATATTTTAAACCCTTATAAACTGTTTATAAATATTCCCTGCACAGTTATACAGCATAAACCCTTTGTATTCTCTTAGATATTAGGTAAGATTCATTGAAATTATGTATGTAAACACACTGTTTATATACAGTAAAACCTAAATATTATTTTAAAGATATCGAGTGTCTCCGATCTCACATATGTTACAGCCATTACAATAGACAGGCCACCAGCAATAAATACGTACAGTGCAAGAAAAATTGTATACAGTAAATCTATGTACAGTGACACTAAACGTACGTACATGTACTAAGTACTGTAAGTAGAAAATTAATTATAGTTACTCACCAACAATGACACGATGACTTGTCCAATACCGATGAGTTTAGTTTTACTGCACAACAAAGGAGAGCATTACAGCTTTTCTAAAGGAGCCTCTTCAGGCAACTGTATATCACCGCCGTTGTTCTTCTTCCGGCAGACTTCTATCCAAATCCCTAAAGCAGATTCCATCTAGACTACTACCTTATTACATCCACTTATAACTCATTTTGCACCCTGGTTAACAGGACACTGCGGCCGTAGATCTTATATTCCTTTCCTACTTTTTAAATAAAAAGAATCATAGCCTCATTGAAGCAGTAGCAGGAGCAGATCGTTTGGAAGCCATAATGAAGGGCTTGACTATGCACAAATATAAACACAAAAGAGCACAAAAGTTAACTCTTCACACAGCGAAACACGTTGATGCTGAATGAGCGAGACGAGACTTCCTGGTTAACATCGCATTCAGCACACAGGAACTTAACTGCGTGCTCTGATTGGTTAGCTTTTCAGCCATCTGCCAATAGCGTCCCTTGTATGAAATCAACTGGGCAAACCAACTGAGGAAGCATGTACAGGAAGTAAAAAGTGGAATACCAGGGGTTTACAGCTCCCCAATCCAGACACGGACAGGTACAAAGGCACAAGTCCAATGCAACACACATTTCTCACTTAGGGGGAGCACTGTTCCTTAGTTTTCCATCTCAGTACAGTACATCAAGCACAAAGTACATAATGCTCAGTTCTCTTCTTCCATCTGTCTTTCTCTGCTGCCTCCAGTCCTCTCCCAACAAGCTTCGTCCACCTCCTCCCAACTCTGGCTCCCTGGTTCATCAGGATTACTTGGAATCACTCCCAGGTGTGTTGAATGGCTCTGCAGTCCTCCCATGCGGCCCCCTCGGAACCCAACAGGGCTGTACTAAACTCCAAGTTCCGACATGCCTTGCAGGAATTTGTGGTGCCACAGCTGTCCCGGAGGGTTGTCCTCTGTCCTCCCAGAGGAGATAGTGCCCCGCAGTTGCTTTCTCCCCTTGACCTTCCATCCAGGTGGCGTTTCAGCCGGGTAATGGGCGAGGCCGGCTGTCTCACTGCCCCTCCCTCAGCTCAGCCTTGTGGGGCGAAGTGTCCTGTTCCAGGAGGGCTGCTGTTTTGCTGGATGGAGAGACGATCTTGTCTGGAACATGGTTCCGTCCTACAAAACAAAGACAAACTGGAGACGAGGAGGCACCGCGTTGACGCCCTCTCCAGGATCTATGGAGCCGCTGTCTGGACATCACCTTCACCCTTGGCCGACTCAGTGGCACTTGAAACATTGCTGCTCCTCTCCTCGCAACCTCGCCCTGCGAGTATGAAAGCACTGTGGGAAGCCCCGCTTCGCCCTATGCTCAACTGAGGCCGGGTCATCCCACAGCCCCCACAGAGATAGGACTTCCACCACACATGAGCACGCAGGCTCACGTGCTATAGTGTTTGGTGACCTGGTCTTCCTTTTCCGGATCCCTCATTTGTTCTGGGATGAAGTGACAGTCTGGGCCTCTTTGTGACATAAAGAAAGGCCCTGTGTTGTCTGCGCTCCTTTTGACTTGAGGGTGACTGTTGGTGGTGTCTGAGGCAGGACGATCTAGGTGCCGCCACAGACAAGCTGGCCCCTCATATATGCCTTGGCCATTTCCGTGCCTAAAAAGCGATTGGTCATTATACCCATGTCTCTTGTCGGACTTCCGGCTACTCCTTTCCCTTCCGTCACATCTGGGAACAGTTCACTCATAATTCTGATAATATGTACTGTATAGGAACCACTTACTTGTACCACCACATCTACTGTATATGGCTGGAGAGTCCCACACTGAGTTTCTTCTGACACTCCTGCATCATCTTCAGTGGTGCCCTGGCCGTCCTCTCCAACCTTTCCAGTGTCTTGCTCAGCAGACTAATCACCTGTAACAAAAACTATACGGGTTGGAGAGCTATCTCCAGGTCCCGTACAGCTGACAGTAGGTTATTCATTTGAGCCAGCAGTGGACAATGTTGTTTGTCCTTACCTGCTGGCTTAGAGCCATCGCACCTGCGGAGGCTTTGTCGGGTCCTCTTCAGGCTTGGGATGGACATTTGTTGACCCTGCCTGCAACCAATCATCGGCAAGAATCCAACACACATGGTCCAGTCCCTCCACCGCCCCTTTACCATTTGATTGGGTCTGATGGGGAGATGAGACTCCAGGTGATCCTCCCCCTACCTTCGCTTTCCAGTGAGTGCCGATCCCTGGTCTTCATTGGTTGTCTCCTCTGAAGTCGTCTTGCCGTCACTCCTTGGGTTAGTGTGCTTTGGCCAGAGACACGGATCCGGGTAGTCCCCTTCTAGGAAGTATGAATAGGGGACAGACAGGTAACCTTCCCAGGACACATTGCCTCTGGGTGCAACACTTGCCTCACGGATCCCGTCCTCCAGAGTGTGTTTCTTCCGGGTGGCCTCTTCTGCATGTACTCCAACCCGGGCATTCGCAATGCTGGCGCATGTCTGGGAGTCCACTGCTTTTGGGGCTTACCTGGCCTCCTCTTTCCTCCACCAGATTGGGAGAGGCGCGTCCGTGAGCCTTCGCCAGTTCTCAGGGTGAGCTGTTTGCTGCAGTGTCTGTGTGCGTTCAAAATGTCCTGTTGGGTTGGCCTACAAGAAATTTGTTTAATATGGGTCTCCTGCCTAATGCCGGCTAGGCTGTTCCCTTCTGGGATGCCACTTGTAATACCCAGGTGTGTACAGCTGCCCTAACTCCGACACAGACAAGCAGGACACAGGTTTCAACACACACCTTTAACTTTCAGCTGTTACTTCCTAGCAATATACAAATAATATCATTGACAGCACAGTCCTTTCACCATCACCTTCAGTCCTCCACATAGGCTTTGTCTTCTTCCTCTCGACTTAGGCCATTGAATGCTGGCTACTGGCCCATTTTTATAGAGCACCCGGACAGACTTCAGGTGCCCAACGAGCTTCTTCCAGCAGCCCTTCTGTGTGTGGTGGAAGTGCTGCAAAATAGGGCCCTGCAAACGTCCAGGCACCCCCTGGCAGTGGCCACAGCCCCAACAGGGTTGAGCTGCTATGCTCATGACCTGTGGCCCTGCTGGTAACCAAGGGCCCTGCCCTCTGTTGGTCCGGGAGAGAAACTGACCTGAAAACACTCTCTCTCCTGGTCCTTATGCCACAAAATATATCAAACCAACCCATTACACATGTTGTAGGTACTAGTAATAAAGAAATAAGTACCCAGTATATTTTTGTGTGAGGTTAAATAACATTAAAGCTCAATTCTATGTAGTGCTATTTAATAGGCTGATTAAACTGAATGGTAAACAGTAATTTTACGTACTTTACATACATCTTAAGCATTTAAAGAAATAATCTCTGGCAAAATCTTGTACAGTGTAGCCCTTGAAATGAGTGTGAATTTCTTCTTTGTTGGAGCTTACAACTTTCTGCATGTTTTTCAATTAATGTGATCCCCTAAAAAGTCTAACATTTAAAATATTGTGTGTTTTTGGGCTGGATTTTTACTGTCAGAGTACCCATCTGAAACTAAATTGCTGAATTTTTTAATGAACTAACACCATTAAGAATTATTGTTTTGACTGATGACGACGACTCATTTTGTTTTGGCTGCTGTACATTGTGTTTAAAAAAGGATGTTTTACTTGAGAATATCAGACATTGCTGCACAGGAAGCTTGATACTCTAAGAAAGCAGTTTCAATACGATAGTGCTATATTGTGTGTTTTTAAGGGAGGCTTTTCTTAGGTCAGAAGTTCTTATTACTTTATATAATGTAAAATAAGGAACAAGATAAAGGTTTAGGGATCCACCTTGTATACTTGGAAAATGGTCTTTACAGACATGAGATCCAAACTGATTTGTCGGTTGTTACAGAATGGCTGCAATAAATATATGACAAATTGAAAAGGATGACAGAGATAGGTATAGTTTTTAGGCCGGAAGTTATGTCATGAGGAGGTGAGATCTGGTGCCACAGAAGAGGAAGTGGTAGGTGGCAACATTTGGGGAATGGAAAAGGGATTAGGATCCTGGGTCTTCTGTAGCTCAGCAGGAGAAAAAGAGAAAGGGTTAGAGTACAGCACCAAACCTTGAATGCAAGTATTCATGCCCGTACTCTCTTCCATGCACATGTGTGTGTTACCCTATATAAACCTATAAAATCAAACATACCAATATACCAACATAACTTTGGTAAACTAGTAAGACATATTTAATTCAACATAAAGAGGTCAACAAGGCTTCTTCATGGATCCAGCACTCTGGGTTTGAATCTTGCATCCATATGCAGTTTATGTAAAATTTGCCTAAGCGGTATGAATTTTTCTCTAGGTACTTTAGTTGTCTTTCTGAACCCTCCAGCGGCATGTATGCTTGTACAATTGGCTGATCAAAACAGTCCAGCCTTTCTTTTCCTTGTGCAAATTGAAGTCTCTGGTGTGCGTTTTCTTAAAATCTACGTATTTACTGCATTCATTTCAACATGTTGTGTAATTTTATTAAAATTTGGGAAATCATCTTTGAGCCATACATAGATATATAAAATAGCTGGCCTGGTCTCCAATTTAATAGCCGGCTAATAATATGTAAATCTAAGGGCAGAAACGTCATCTGCTTGAACAGAACTCTGCAGATCTTCAAGAATAATAAGGAACAGTCTGCGGGGGGGGAAAAAAAAAGTGTGTTACAGATTAACTAATACCAGAATTGAAACTTTTGGTATGTATACCTTTAATAATTGTCAGGTTAAGGTGGAATGAGCATTACTAACTTTACACCGCACTTCTTTTACCAAAAAATAAATGGTTATTCAGTGCAATCCATTAATACATTAATGGATTCAATTAATAAATACATGGCAGTAAACTCATAACAGTTCATTTAATGGCAGCAACTCTTACTAATGTGGAAAGAATGGAACACAGATTAGACATAACTTTACTGCAATTGTTTATGTATAAGAATGCACAGAGATTGTCATTTATAAGGGATTTGTTTCTGTAGATTTAAAAAAAGGAAACCGTTTTACTCGTGGCAAAATGCTTTAAACAGACTATAAATGCAAGAGAATGAGAAGTGATTAGTAGTAGTTTCCTTTTGAAAAAAAATTTAAAATACTTGTTGTGGAGGTTAGTCAATAGCTATGTGGAGAAGCACTACACCAGCACAGGAAGTCAGTCATAAGCTTGCACACTGACAATGTTGGTCTTACTGATTGTTCAGGACATAATGTGCAATTTCTGCATTTTTACACTTCGTACACAAAGTACTTATACGGAAAGTATTGCGATCGTCCAAAGATTTGATATAAAGATTTTGATGAATCTCAATGTTTTAGACCTCCGAGTCCGAAAAAATACCATTTTTGAAATTCTGTCTGCGTGCGTGTGTGTGTATGTAAAAGCAATAACTTAAGTACGCTTTCACGTAGGTCAACCAAATTTTGCCTACAAGTATTAGGTACAAAATGTAGATTTCTATCAACTTTTGAGCCATTTCTGTTGACTAGAAGTGGTACTTTACCTTTTATTCATGCAGCTGCAGATACCAATTTATTCAGCTTTACTTTTATAATAATTGTTCAATATATTTATTTAATTTGATTTGTTGTTGATGGTTCTTTAATGTACATAATATAAAAATATCATCATTGTTTTGCGGTTTACTCCTCAAATAGCCATCCCCTTATCCTTGTATACGAGAAAATTTAGGGGAGACCATTCCCTTTTTTTTTTAAATTTAAAAATTTTCATTCATTCAGATACAGTATTCACATAGAAAATGAAAATATTACCAATTCTTAAAGAAATCAATCACATATATAAATAGATTTCTGTCCATCGGTTACATTTTAATATATGGCGCATTGCAAGCGTTAATTTTTACTGTGCCCAACAAATGTATTTTGTCATGCATATAATAAAATGCGATGCATTTTTTATTCCAATAGAAATACCAGTTTGGTGTATTTAGCATTAATGTCTGCAAATGCTATGTGTTGGAATGAATTTTATAATGCATGTCAAAATGAAATTAATTAATTTTAAGGTTGGTTTTCAATTTTGCAGAGGAGCCAGTGATTTTTTTTATTTTTTATTTTTTTAAATAGGTGAGAGTACTGTAGGCAGCACATTAATAATGTTAATATTTTTTAAAAAGAAGTGGTTTTCAGAAAAAAGTACACTGGCATTAACGTGTACAGTATTTGCATGTATAATGGAAATCTTTTTTTTTAAACTATAAATTCCTCCAGTGAGCAGCAGTTGTCTTGGTGAAAATGCCTTGTTGATGTCAGAAGAGAATGGCCAGACTGGTTCAGGTTGATAGAAAGGCAACAGCAACTCCAATATATTTTTAACTCCATTAATCACTCATTATAACCGAGGTGTGCAGAAGAGCATCTCTGAATGCACAACACATTGAGCCTTGAAGTCGAATGGCTATAACAGTAGGAGACCACATCAGTTGCCTGTCAGCTAAGAACCATTCAGGTTGATGATGGTGATATAATGGTGGGCGGGGTATTTTCTTGGTCCCTTAGTACCAATTAAGCATTGTTTAAAAGCCACAGACTACCTGAGTATTGTTGCAGACCATGGCCATCCCGTTATAACCGCAGTGCACCTGTCTTCTTATAGCTACTTCCAGCAGGATAATGCACCTTGTCACAAAGCTCAGATCACCCCAAACTGGTTTCTTGAATGTGACAATAAGTTCACTGTATTCAAATGGCCTCCACGGTCACCAGATCTCAGTCCAAAAGAGCACCTTTGTGATGTTTTGGAACTTGAGATTTGCATTATGGAAGTGCTGCGTACATACCTACCATTCTTTGGGAATTTAGGTGTATATTGACTTATTTCTAGCACCTTGTTGAATCCATGCCACACAGAATTAACAGCAGTTCTAATAGTCTAAGAGGGTTCAACCGGTCACTAGCAAGGAGTATCTAATAAAGTGGCTGGTGATGGTGTGTGTGTATCTATATTCTTAGTGATTGTATGCAATTAGATCCTTAATTTTCAGACCACTGGAGTCAAATGGGATAAGTCATTTCAGAATAGTTTTCTTTTGCACAATTTAACATAGAGAAAGATAAACCTACCCTGTAGTTTGAAAATTGTTCGTTTCATATTGAGAAATGGTAAAATGGTTATTTAAACAATTTTAGCCATTTAAATTTAAAATGGTTAAAATCAAAATGAACATGAACGTACAAGCTGAAAGAGCAATTTGAATCAAAATTGGTGGAGCATCGCTGGCATTTAGAACTAAGCAATCTATGGAAATGTATAAACAGTGCAGTTTATTATGCAAGTGTTAATAAAAAGCCTTGCATGTTTATTCGTATGAAGAATAAAATCCTTTCATTTTTGTCTCCAGTATATAATGCTATAATGCAGCAGAGAAATACACACGTGGACAAAATTGTTGGTACCCTTCAGTCAATGAAAGAAAAACTCAAAATGGTCACAGAAATAACTTTAATCTGACAAAAGTAATAATAAATAAAAATTCTATGAAATTTAACCAATGAAAGTCAGACATTGATTTTCAACCATGCTTCAACAGAATTATTTAAAAAAATAAACTCATGAAACAGGCCTGGACAAAAATGATGGTACCCCTAACTTAATATTTTGTTGCACAACCTTTTGAGGCAATCACTGCAATCAAACGATTCCTGTAACTGTCAATGAGACTTCTGCACTTCTCAGCAGGTATTTTGGCCCACTCCTCATGAGCAAACTGCTCCAGTGATCTCAGGTTTGAAGGGTGCCTTTTCCAGACGGCATGTTTCAGCTCTTTCCAAAGATGCTCAATAGGATTGAGGTCAGGGCTCATAGAAGGCCACTTTAGAATAGTCCAATGTTTTCCTCTTAGCCATTCTTGGGTGTTTTTAGCTGTGTGTTTTGGGTCATTGTCCTGTTGCAAGACCCATGACCTGCGACTGAGACCAAGCTTTCTGACACTGGCCAGCACATTTCTCTCTAGAATCCCTTGATAGTCTTGAGATTTCATTGTACCCTGCACAGATTCAAGACACCCTGTGCCAGATGCAGCAAAGCAGCCCCAGAACATAACAGAGCCTCCTCCATGTTTCACAGAAGGGACAGTGTTCTTTTCTTGATATGCTTCATTTTTCCGTCTGTGAACATAGAGCTGATGTGCCTTGGCAAAAAGTTCAATTTTTGTCTCATCTGTCCATAGGACATTCTCCCAGAATCTTTGTGGCTTGTCCACATGTAGTTTGGCAAATTCCAGTCTGGCTTTTTTATGATTTGTTTTCAACAATGGTGTCCTCCTTGGTCGTCTCCCATGAAGTCCACTTTGGCTCAAACAACGACGGATGGTGCGATCTGACACTGATGTTCCTTGAGCTTGAAGTTCACCTTGGATCTCTTTAGAAGTTTTTCTGGGCTCTTTTGTTACCATTCGTATTATCCCTTTGATTTGTCATCAATTTTCCTCCTGCGGCCACGTCCAGGGAGGTTGGCTACACTCCCATGGATCCTAAATTTCTGAATAATATGTGCAACTGTAGTCACAGGAACATCTAGCTGCTTCGAGATGGTCTTATAGCCTTTACCTTTGACATGCTTGTCTATGATTTTCTTTCTAATCTCCTGAGACAACTCTTTCCTTCGCTTCCTCTGGTCCATGTTGAGTGTGGTACACACCATGTCACCAAACAACACAGTGACTACCTGGAGCCCTATATATAGGTCCACTGACTGATTACAAGATTGTAGACACCTGTGATGCTAATTAGTGGACACACCTTGGATTAACATGTCCCTTTGGTCACATTATTTTCAGCCTTTTCTAGGGGTACCATCATTTTTGTCCAGGCCTGTTTCATGAGTTTATTTTTTTAAATAATTCTGTTGAAGCATGGTTGAAAAGCAATGTCTGACTTTTATTAGTTAAATTTCATAGAATTTTTATTTATTATTACTTTTGTCAGATTAAAGTTATTTCTGTGACCATTTTGAGCTTTTCTTTCATTGACTGAAGGGTACCAACAATTTTGTCCATGTGTGTAGCATAAATGTACTTCAATATCCTGAACGTAATGCTGAACTTCCATTTGCAACCGTATCAAGCAGTCATGAAGATCTCTTCATGTCTCTGATTTTTAGATGATAGAAAAATTAGTGTCACACGTCCATGCATACTTGGCATTGGTGTTTTTGAACTGCTATGAGGACACGAATATGATGGTTAGTGATAGGGTGGCTAGGTAGGGTGTGTATGTGGGTGGTAGGCTTGACACTTGAACAGTAATTGGGATTTGAATCGTTTACATTAAAAAAAAAATGTTCTAATATATTTGATTGTTAGTTGAAAATTCTGAAAGATACATGTTCAATACCAAGGCTAAATGTTCATACTGAGTAAATGAGGTTTGGCAGTAAGTATCATAAAAGTTGAATAATTTACCATTTTTGCTATTTTCTGTTGGGTCAAACTGCTGGCGAAGCAGGATTTTGTGTGTTTGTGTTTGAACAATGCATATCAACAATGCAGTTCTACAAATGAGTGGCTCTTAAAAGCATACCTTGGGACTGCTCTCTGCCATTATTCTAGAAAGATACAGCTGTACTATTATTATCAAGCAACTGTAAGAGTCAATCTGGCAGTCTAAGCAAATTGTATTCTAATTTAAAATTGTGCCCAGTAATCATTTTAACTGTGTACTTTTATGCAAGTCACTTAAATGTTTATGTATACTGTATTGAGTATTTTATGCTATTTTGACAAAGTATGGTTGATAAATTTTTAATAAAAAATAGTTGATTAATTTTAAGTGTCAAAACTAACACTTTTCCAATGCTTAATTTAAAATATTGTACATTTCTTCATTGTGTTCAGTGCTAACAGGATTGGCTATGATGCCCTTGTTGCTGAATTGAACTAGTGCCATATATAGGGATTGTTCCCTCTTTGCGCTTGCTGAGATATCCTCCAGCGTCCCTCCAACCCTGCCATGGATAAGTGACCCAACAGTAGCATTGTCCTGATCTCTGACCAATCCTATCAAAAACCATTTAAGTCAAGACCCTGCAACCAAACCCACCCCCAATTATTAACACTACAATTACCAAAGCTTACGAGAAAACTCGTAAATCTGGCCCACCTTAAATCCACTTGCACGTCTCCATTCAGCGTCTTTTGTCTTGTAAATGTGTCAATCCCAAGCAGCAAGCTGTCTGCTATACCATCCCCCCACCTGTGGGAGAAACTGCAAAAACCTGTCCCAAATGAAGCCTTGTTTATCAGTGAGTCAGGTACCTAGGCTAAAAAATATATAGTTATTCGGAACACATGCATTTCACATATAGGATGACAGAAATGTTGAACACATACGCAAAAGACAAACTTTTTTCATGTTTTGGTACTAACGACAAAATGTAGACAAGAAGTGTATAATGTGTGAAGACTGAAGTCCAAATATCAAATAAGCACTTTCACAAAAGATACAAGTATAACAGAACAAATGCGCTTTTTTCCAAGACTATAGAAAAAGAAATCAGGTTAGTGTTGCTTGTTGTCCTGACTTCTTGGGTAGTATACTGGTTAGAGCTGCTGACTCCAATTCAGAAGGTTCTGGTTTCAAGTCTTAACGTCTTCCAAAATAAACGTTTTGAGTAGTGAGCTGTCCTTATTGTTACTGTTATACAATTAAAGCATGCATTTTATTTGAGTCTGTAACAGACGGTGTAAATGTATGGTACTTGTAAAGGTTAGTGGTTGTTTTTATTCAGTTTTATTCTCTGTCGGGTTCACACTCACCCCAATCTGACACTGCTGTTTTCAAATAGACGTGCTATAACAGAGGTGAACTCAGATCGGAGAAAGTAAACAGAAGCCCTCCCCGCAAGAAACATCCGCTCACATATAAGAACAACGCAGCTCCAACAGGCGTAAAGGCGAAAGATGGCACCGTTTAGATACAGGACAAAGTCCGGCATCATCCTGCCAATCGCCTGTCCTTCAAAGGAACAACACGGCTTACGGAGCTCGCCAACGTATCGTGCAAACTCATGTTTGTGATTATGTTTTGTGATGGTCTTTACGTAAGAAGCATTTATATGTTACTTATGTAAAAGCCAGATCGAATGTTACTTATCTTGATTTATTTTCTTATCTTCCTACAGCATAAAGTCACAAGTATACTGCAGAGCTTCCTCTGTTTGATAGTCAAAGGCATGCTCACAAATTACACTTGTAATGCCATGAAAAATACCTGCTGACACTTTAGTACGCGAGCAACGGTATGAGAATGTAGTTAGACTTTTTTTGGGCACGTACACCACGCTAGTGTTTAGATCTGGACCGTGTAGCGTTGGCAAGCTCTGTAAGCCGTGCTGTTTCTTTGAAGGACAGGTGATTGGCAGGACGACGCCGGACTTTTGCCTTTACGCCTGGTGCAACTGCATTGTTTTTATATGTGAGTGGATGTTTTTTGCGAGGAGGGCTTCTGTTATCTTCGAACTGAGTTCACCTCTGTTATAGCGCATCTTTATTTGTTTTTATTGTATAATAACAATAATAGCAGCTCTCTACTCAAAACGGTAAACTTGAGAAGCTGCCAGCATCGAACCCAGAAGCTCTTGATTGGGAGTCAGCAGTTCTTAGCACTGCACCACGCAAGCTGTCGCATCAACCGCCTACCGTAATCTGCTTTCTTTTTACTTCAGTTGTATTCTTGAATAAAACTGCACTTGTTTTGTTATACTTGTACTTTTTGTGAAAATGTTTATTTGATATTTGAACTTCAGGCTTCACACCTGATACACGTGTTGTAAAGACGGTCCTTGAGTGTGTGTGGGAACTGTTAACATTTGAATCTGATGATGTATAGATAGATAGATAATTTATACTTTCCCAAGGGGAAATTCACTTAATCCAGCAACAGTATACTGATACAAAAAAAAAACTCTGAATAATGTTAGCATTTACTCCCCCGGGTGGAATTGAAGAGTTGCATAGTGTAGGGGAGGATCGATCTCCTCAGTCTGTCAGTGGAGCAAGACAGTGACAAAAGTCTGTCACTGAAGCTACTCCTCTGCCTGGAGATGACACTTTTAAGTGGATGCAGTGTATATAGCGCGGAAATGAACTCTCTATACTATTCTATCCTCTGCATCTCCTGGAGTTCAAAAGAAATACCAACATGCAGCAACATGTGGAAACTGGCCAAGATTGGAACCAAAAACCAAACGGGGTCACTAACTACAACCGCATGAAGGTATGCAAATGACCATAATGTTGCACTAGTGCAACAATGTTTTCCGAAATGTACAATACAGGTCATAAAATGAATTATTCCAAATGTCATATATACCTAAGTCTCTCTTTTTTTGTCAGCGCAGCTTTGACATCATGGGTCAGAAGGTGCATACTAATTCAGCATGAGCAGGAGCACTCAAGAATAAAACTGAATAAAAACAAATTGACATCCACTGTCTTTCTCAGTCACGCACAACACTCACATCCACGTACACAGTTTTTCCAGTCTCAGTCTCATTCGCGCACAAGGTCTGACACAGTTTTCAAATAAAGAGGGGGTATAACAAAATAAGTTTTTGTTATACCCCCTCTTTATCTGAAAACTGCGTCAAATCTGGGGGGTGTGTGGGAGCTTGAACGTGAGTGAGAGAATAAAACCAAAAAAAAACAAAAAAAAACACTATCTTTAACTAAAATTACCGATGCAAATCAAATGTATGCTTTTATTGTATGATATTAACAATAAGAGCAGCTCACTACTGAAAATGGCAAATTTGGGATGCAGCTGATATCGAAACCGCGACCCCTTGATTGGAAGGCAGCAGTTCTTAGCATTGCACCACGCAAGCTGTCGTATCGACCGCCTACCGTTCCCTGCTTTCTTTTTTCTTCAGTTAAATTCTTGAATAAAAGTGCACTTATTTTGTTATACTTTTACCTTTTGTGAACGTGTTTATTTCACGTTTGTATTTCAGGCTTCACATATTATACATTTCATGTCTACATTTTTTTTTCAATTATTACTAAAACATGAAAAATGTTTCTGTGTTAACTACGTTTTACATAGATTGTTGTTGACACGGAACACACTTGAAATGTATGTATTCCAAATGATGATGTACTATTTTACCATATAAAGCTCCAACACTTCACTCGAAGATAAACACTGAGCACTGAGAAACTTCTTTGCGAAATGAACTGCAGCAGTGGGCGGGGGGGATGGGATACCAGGATGCTTGCTGTTAATCGACACATTTACAGGACAAAAGACGCTGACGGAGAGGTGAGAATGGATTTAAGGTGGGCCGGATTAATGAGCTTTCTCGTAGGCTCTGGTAATTCTAGTGTTAAAACAAATGTATTTAACAGCAAAAGTAAATAAGTAACTTTTTTCTAAGGAAAATAACATTTCTTGAAAGATGTGTACTTAAGTATATCTGGAATAACTTGTGAAATTGTCTAGCCTTTTAAACTGTCTTAATATTTTGAACAGAAAATGATAAAGTAAAACATTAGCATTGAAGAATTTCTCCGTTCAAATTTAAATGTCTTCATTTTAATTTTTTTTTTTCCTCTCAGGTCCTTGTTCTAATTTTACAAACTGTAATGAGTGCCTGAAGCATGCAACCACTAATGTGACCACAATCTGTGTATGGGTGATGTGCAAAGGCAAGTACACAAACATTTTTTGCTTTCTTAGTTAGTTTTATATTGTGCTTAATAAAATAACTGTTGGCTTACTTGGTTGACTTAATCAGACATTGATATCAGTATTTCAACTTAACTCTATATATTTACACTATACAGTATAATGGAATTTCTATGCACTCCTAATTTTTTTCCACTGTCTCAAGTATTTTAATGTTATTGTTACCTCCCTTTCTATTGTCTCATTTACTTTGTTTTGCTAAAATGATTCATATACTTTAAAGGCAATGTTTTGTGTCAACACACCACTGAAAGGTCACTAAATATTTGCTTTACTGTGCTTTGTCTGCAAAATACTTACTTGACATTAACCAGTTTTCTCTCTTAATATGTTTTTGATGGAGACATACAGTATGTACATATTGAACATCAGTATATGTAATACAAGATGGTAACTTAGAAATAATGGTAATAAGAAATTAGGGCTGGGCTATATGGCAAAAAAAAAAAAATCTAGGTTTTTTCAAAAAGTTTGACCGATTCACGATTTCGATTTCGATTTTTTTTATTGTGTAACTAGTCAACTTAAAACATTACAACAACATGACTTAAGTAACATTCTCTTTATAAGTAACTTGAAAAACCATCTGGTTAAGGAACATTGTATTTTTAATGGCCATGCCATACATAAATTGGTCAACAAGGTGTAAATAAATGTAAAATAAATTCACAAGTTAAATATCTTTGCAGAAGATTTGAAGGAAATATGAAAGTAAATATTGTGCAATTTGAAATAAACATTAAATACTTCTGAATATATAGTAAGAAAATAACCATTTTAACCAATGTAAACATTACATCAGTCAACTCAAAAAGTTATGCAAATTTTCAACAGTAAACAAAAAACAAACAAAAAAAAACAACACTTTGTAGACCATCGTGCAAACATAAAGCATGTTGTTGATAAGTCACATGTAGATGTTCTTTACAGGTTTCTTGATAGGAAGACCAGTCTGTCTACTGTTTCAGGCTTTAGAGATGCTCTGTGACAGGTTCTAATGTTCCCACCTGCACTGAACACCCTCTCAGAAGGGGCACTGGTTGCGGGAATACAGAGGTATTTTTTTGCAAGTTTGCTGAGCCTGGGAAAGATTGTCTCATTAGCTTTCCACCAGTGAAGTGGGTCTGTGTCTGAATCTACATCAGGAGACATCAAATAGGCTGTCAGCTCGGCTTTGACTTTGTCTTCTTCTGATTGAATGACAGGTTGTGATGCTGGTGCCGTTTTCTTAAAAAAGCTTGCCAAGGTTTTCTTCCTCTTAGCCCCAGCCTCTGTTCTCTGTTCTTCCTGCTCCACGTCCTGAGTCATGTGAACTGTTGTCTCAAGATTTTTGTCTGGCAACAAAGATATCAGCTCTTTAACAACTTTTTGCTTGATTCCCTCCAACTTGTCATGTTCGATGTAAGTTGTACGGAACCTGGGATCCATCAGAGAAGCTATGTTGAGGAGTTCATCTGTGACAGGGTCGCTGTATTTGCAGTTGAGGTACTGCAGTATGGTGCTTTTGATGCATTTTGTTAAATCTGTGTCATCGTCTTGTGCTCGTAGAATGCTACTGTTAAAGAGATGGAGCACTGGTTTGAGGTACGAGACACTCGCATATGCTTCACCTGACAATGCATAAGTGAACTCTTGCAGAGGGCTTACAGCTTTATTTATGGATTCCATGACATCGATGTCTTGCCACGTTGGAACAAGCCGCCGAGTTTTTTTTTTATCAGAGCCAGGAACCCTAGCTATGGCTTTCTCCTGTTCTAAAACCCTCTCGATCATCTTTTGTCTTGAACCCCACCTGGTGGGGGTCTCCGTAATGAGTTGATGAGAAGGTAGGCTGAGCTCAGCCTGTGCAGATGCAAGATCTCTTCTCTTTTTCCAGCTGAAGGAAAACACACTTACAATCTTCTTGCACACTGCAACTGCACGGTCAACTCTGCTGTGGTCTTTCACACCATGTTCTGTTAAAACAAAGCAAAAAAAAAAAGATTTGAAATAGCAGTTCATTGTACTTTGACAGAAATATTGTAAAGAGCTTTCTCCTTCATAACTGCAGAATATGAATCTATAACCAACAAACTCATGTTAAGTGATTGGCACTGTTATTACAAAAGCAAAACAATAATCATCATCATCATTTCAGCTATTAATGAAATAACATCTGAATAACTGCGATTTTAATGCTTGAATTATTAATCATACTTAGCAATGGCATTGTGAAGACGATGTCCAAAGCACTGAAGATGGGTCCAGTCGTTCATCTTCATTGCTTTGATCATGTTCGTTCCACTGTCAGTGGTCACGCACACCTGTCGATCCTCCACAAGCTTCCAAGACGCCAGCGCATCTTTAAGCCCATGACCAATTATTTCCCCAGTATGATCGTCAGGAAAATAACATGTCTGAAGGCAAAAACTTCGCAGTTTCCATTCTGCGTCAACATAATGGGCTGTAAGGCTCATGTAAGGCTGAAGAGTACGACTACTCCACAGGTCAGTCGTCGTAGAAAAAAAAGATGCCCTTTCAAGCTGCTCCGCTACTTTTTCACGTGTTTCAGTGTACATTCGGGGAATAGCTACGTCTTTGAAATATTTGTGGCTCGGCAACTTGTATCTTGGATCAGCAGTGTGTAGCATTTTTATGAACCCTGGCTTTTCGATGGTGTATATGGGAACCATGTCCTTAGCGATATAAAACGCCACAGCATCTGTCATTTCTTTCCATCGGGGGGGCGCCTTTTTGTCGTATGGAACGGAATTGGAAAATGATACCGCTAATGACATCTGGCGTTTTGCAATTTTAGGTGGACCTTTTGCACTTGAACTTGGCTTGTTTTCATCTCTTAACTTTGAGCATTCTTCCCATTCAGCTTGGTGCCTTTGTCGCAAATGTTGGAACAAATTAGTGGTGCTGCCACTGCCGGTTGAAACTGACTTTCTGCATATTTTGCATTTGACAAAAGTTTGTTCGACGTCTGAACTCTCAAATCCGAACCATTTCCAAACCACAGAGGAAACGTTACTACCTTTCTTTGGCACAAGGTCATCCTGACGTGAAGAGCCGTCCATCTCTATGATATTATTTCTGTAGCCTATTACGTTCCTTCATAGAGCACTGTACTCACAGGTGAGAGGCGCGCCATCATGTGTTCGGAGTCGGACAAGCCTCTTAATTATTCTGCCATAGGTGCAATTACAATGTATCTAATTTTTTATTAAAAAATCGCGATACCTCGATTTAATAAAAAAATAAATCGTCTTAAAACGTAAATTCGAATTAATCGAAAAAATCGCCCAGCCCTATAAGAAATGTACATAATGGTATAAACTCACTGTTTACTTAGTATATTGATGGGCATAATGAGACTTAACTGTAAGTTGTCATTAATTTGTCATCATTAATTGCTATTTTTGCTTACTATGAAAATGTATTAACATTTCATGACTAAACTGTATTGTTCATTACTAGTTAACTGTGAAGTAGGAAATAATTTGAAATGGGTAAACTTTTAGGAGATGAATTGTCTTTTTTTCTCTCATCTTGTTCTACATATTGACAGATCACAAAGTAATTATTTACTTGTTGCTGGGCACACAACAGCTAGTTTTATCCTGTTAAAGAAGGCTTAAAGACAAAGTGTTTTATTCTGTCCTCCAGTTTACTCCATTTTTTTTTAAATAAATATTTACTCAAGTATATAATTTAACTGCAACAGTTACATATAAACACAAATGAATTGAGATGGTGATGAAGACTGAGTTTAATCCAAACATTTTAAAATAAAGCCCTTTCTAATAACTGCAGCTTCTCTATAACTTCGCCATTATTGTTCCTATATACGCAAGTATTGGACATTTTCAATTAAAATAAGAATACAAGTCAAAGCAAAGCGCATCTTGTTTCTGTGTATATTTTATTAAACAATTTTAGAGTAATACTAGTTTTACTATGAAATAGAGTGTTAAAGATTTGGACAGATTTACCTATTGTAAATTGCATAGTCATTTTAAAATTTATATTTGGCAATTTATAACCTTTGGTGAGTGAACTTCTTTTAATACAGTTCTGAAATTATTCTTTTGCTAAAGTAATTGAATGTATCAAGATTAACATTGAGTACTTCAGTTGTAGAAGGCAGTTTTGTATGCCCTTGTCATGGCACCAGCCCCACTATTTGTTATATGAAGTGGTTCAGTTTAAACTGTTTGCAGGTATCTCCTTTCTCAGCATTTTTAGTTAATCATCACATTTGTTTGGTTTTATCTTTGTCTGTAATTCTCTACTATTGTAGAGATGCGAGGACTCTGTATCCAGAATAAATCTGAAGAAAGCATAACACTAGAATCCATGAAGCCTACGAAAATATTCATGAATTCCCTCACACCTCGTCATCAGCGTCTTTGTTTTGAAAATGTGTCACTCAGCACTGGCAACAGGCAGCCTGCTCACTCATCCCCCACTGAGGCAACTGAAGTCAAGTCAAACACAAATTCTTACAGCTGAAGTCTGTTTATCTGGGAGTAAGGTGTCTGAAATTGTATAGGGTAAATAATGTATTATTTGTAATACATACATTTCATGTGTGTTCTGTGTAAATGTAAGATGACAGGAAATGTGATGCAAGAAATGTTGAACACATGACTAAAACAAACTTTTTTCATGTTTATAATAGTATTTGACAAAATTTTGACGTAAAGTGTATAATGCATGAAGACTGAAGTCCAAATATAAAACACTTTCACAAAAAGTATAATAAAATGTGTGCTTTTATTCAAAAATATAACTGAAGAAAAAAAATTGTTTAATTAATTTACAGGTTACTGGCAATATGTAAAAACTAAAGCCCAACTATCAATCAATACAAAGTAGACATGCCTGCTTGGCTGGTGCAGGGGTAAGAACTGCTCCCTCATAATCAAGAGGTTGCTGGTTCTGTCTATCCCAGGTCCTCCTCGTATTTATTCTTTTAAGTAGTGAGCTGCTATTATTGTTACCGTTATACAGTAAAAGCATGCATTTGATTTGAATCTAACAGCCATTGTAAATTTGTTATTTGTGAAGGAATGAAAGCAGACTCACAAACGCAGCTCAGTCTTTTTTTTTTTTTTTTTTTTTCTTTTGCTGTCTTGTCAAGCAAACAGACACCAAAGCATCTGTAGTGGATGTTACTTTTCCTTGTACATGGACATTCACATCAACATATTATTTGAACAATTTGAACAAAAGAATAAAACTGAATAAAAAAAAAAAAAAACCTTCAAATGACATGTTGATATGACTGCCTTTGTATGAGGAAAAGTAACATCTTTCATAAGTTCCATAAATTTGCACAGGATGTTATAGACTCGCATCAAATGAATGTTTTTGTTATATGATTATAATAATAGCAGCTCATTTCTCAAAGTGCTAAATACAGAGAAGGCTCTAGATTTGAACCTATTACCTCACCATTACTAAATGGTAGCTTATCCACTGTGCCATCTGTGCAGATCCATGACAGAGCAGCGTTATTACTGTGACAACTGAAACATGAAATGCCCAAAAACACACGTATGCGAACGTCATTTTGTACTGACTGATACTTGGGCTTCAGTAACATGTCAATTGAGCAATTTCTTTTTCTTAGGTTTTATTCTTAAATAAAAGAATACTTATTACATTTTTTGTGAAAGTGTTTCTTGGATGTTTGGGCTTCACACATCCTGTACTTCACGTCAAAATTATGTTGTTATTACTATAACCTATGAAAACATGTTCTGTTTTAGTAATGAGTTCAGCATTTGTTGCCTCACATTTCCTCTGTCATTCTACGTTTACACAGTTGTAGATACTGAACACACGTGAAAAGTATTTATTTCAAATCATAATATTTCATTACCTATATGATTCCTAACAAATGTATTGCCAGATAAATCCTTCAACTCTGAGGATTACAGCCGAATGGGGCATTCTACTGACTGAAATTGGGTGTGGCAGGCAGGCAGGCTGCATTCTGCTAAAGCACACATTTACCAAACAAAGGTGGCCTATTAGCGCAGTGATACGGAGCTACAGGTTTCTTAGCATATGTCAGGAAAAATTAAGGAGGTCACAAACAACCAAAAAATCGTAAGCTTCAGGGATTCTTGTGATTCTATGCTAAATATCACAAAAAGTGTCAGGTAGCTTTATTGTCATACCATTCATACACCGTATTGTAGCATACAACAAGGACGAGGTAATGTTTCCCAGGACCATGGTGAAGCAAATTTAAAAAGACAGGAAAATTCGAGATAAGCACAGAACTGTATTATATTATAAACAGATATCTAACAGGTAAGAGAATAGATGGTAATAATTTGAACTAGGTAGTAATAAATAACAACAATTCATAATAAAAAAAAAAAAAACAGCAGTAATAAGTGCAACAAATGTAGTGAATATAAATAAGCTACTAGGAGAAAATCTGAGGGCAGAGGGCCAGTACAGTTTATAGTCTTAACAGCCAAAGGGTAGAAGCTGTTGCAGAACCTGGAAGAACTGGTTTTGATGCTACAGTACCTTCTGCCAGATGGAAGTGAGACATGAGAGGGGTGGGAGTGGCCCTTCACAGTGATGTAGGATTTGAAGAGGCAATGCTATATAAAGATGTCTTTAATAGACGGCAGAGAGGTCCCAGTGATATTTTCTGCTTTATGTACTGTCTGTTGTAGGACCCTAATGCTCAGAGACATTAGTCAATCACAAAGAAAATCCTGCTACTCTGAACTTCCCTGTGCAGAAAGAAAGCTGGTAAATTTTATTAAAATGTATTACGCAGTGATTAATGGATAATTTAGTTTACATTTTAACATTATTTGCATCCTGATTTTCATTCTGCTTTTCCAGGTGTTCTGGTTATTTAATTCATTATTTACTAATTGGGTGGGTCTGATGCTGAAATACAGTAGTTGTAGCCTTTCGTCATTCAGTGCTTTTTGCCTGGTTGTCTGCTCTGTTTGTTTTTTAATTGTCATTATTAGGATAAAATAAAGGAAGCAAACTACAGAGACAAAAAGGGCAAAACAGTATGAAAACCACAAACAAGACTTCATCATTTTTAAAACTATAGTAAAAGTAGAACGGTTTCTTAATGTTTTATAAATACAAAAATCATACTGCTATGCAAAATAAGATGAAAAAATGTATACAAGATCAGTTATTATTAATATCACTGATTATGAATCTGTGTAGAACAAAAAACACAAAATAACATGGGGTTGCAAGGACTGAGTTAAAAGGTCTTTCTTAATTTTCTCCCGATTGCAATATGCTAGTCCACTACTACACTTAAAAGCCTTTTTTATTTTTTTTTTGATAAGCAGTTGTTGTTTTTGGGTCTGCACTCTGCCAAAACAACAGTTAAATACTTGATTCTAGTGGTGCAGTCACCTCTACACCCTGAATTCTTTCTAGGTTATTATACAATATTGCGGGGACTATGAGAATTTAGTCGGTAAAATGAACATCATTCACCCCCTTGTTCCCACATGTTACATTAAAGTAGAATCTACAAAAATAGGTAGTTTCTGAACAGAATAAATTTTATTCTTTTGTCAGTGGCAGAAAAATGTAATTTTATGGAGAGGATGCATTTACCTTCAGGACCAAACTACTGTATGCACAGTCATTCTTCTTAGGAAATCAAATATTTACTTTTAATTTAGTTTTAATTTAACTTTAGAAAATATTGGTGGTTTATTTGTACATTTTTGCTTTGCTATGTAAGTGAATAATTAAACTATTTCCTCTGATAACTTTAACATTTACACAAATTATGAAGAATTATATGCTGGTTAGCTCCCCTTTATTATCTATACTAATAAAAGGCAAAGCCCTCACTGACTGACTCATCACTAATTCTCCAACTTCCTGTGTAGGTAGAAGGCTGAAATTTGGCAGGCTCATTCCTTACAGCTTACTTACAAAAGTTGGGCAGGTATCATTTCGAAATTCTACACGTAATGGTCATAACTGGAACCTACTTTTTCGTCCATATACTATAATAGACTTCTGCTCGATGCTCCGCCTCCCACGTAATTTAGTGCCTGTCCATATAAGGCCGTCCGTCAGCGGCAATCCAATAGCAAACTCCCACTAAATATTCACGGGTGAAGGACTGTGCTTATGCAGAGGAAGATGAGATGGTCAGGGTGGTGTTTGGCACAAACTCAGCGAAACTGCGAGAGAAACTTTTAAATGCCGGGTCTTAGCTAACATTACATACAGCCGTGGGGTGGAAAAAGTCAATGTCCTGCTAAATGAAGACAGTGTAAAAAAAAAAAACAGTGCATGCAGTGTGTCACGTCTCAGATAAAGAGGAAGATGAGCTGTTTATTGATGCAGTAAGAAACAAATCGATGAATGAAACCTGTTATCTTTACAACGATTGACAAACACGAAATGTAACTTGAACACAACACATCCTACAAATACGAACCTGATTGAACGAAATAATGATAATCAAATCCTTGATGACAGCAACACTCATAACACTCACAAAACAATTACTGTATATTGTCAATCATGTTACGTTATTTTTAAAATGTTCCCTTTCCTTTTTCATAACTTCTTTAACACACTACTTCTCCGCTGCGAAGCGTGGGTATTTTGCTAGTGTAACATATAGATAGGGGAGATGTTCACATCAATTAGGCTGCATCACAGTTTGTTTGGGGAGGAAAAAACTAATGCACATAATTTAAAACCAATGCTTGAAATTACCATTAATATATACTTGCCTTACTGTCTACCTCTTGTGACCTCATCATTTTGTCATTCTTGTTTATGTTAATCTTTCAACTATGTACATACTGTAACTGTTCCAGCATAACATCAGCGACTCTCCTTAAACTACGCACATTGTTTTGCTTTGTCTTGTTCTTTATCTTGCTCTTTATCTTGCTCAGTCTTCCAACGTCCCCTCTCCCCTGCTCTTTATTTACTTCGACCTCTATAACTGCTCTGTTAAAATTAAGCTGTTCTTGAATAGGCCTAAGCCCTGACGTCAGCATAAGATTAATGAGTTTTGCATTATTAAATACATTTCAGATTTTTTTTTCTCCTATATTTGTTGTGTACAGAATCCACATTTACATGAAACACTGGTATGATCATGGCTATTTGCAGAAGCTTCTACATTTGAGTAAATACTCCAGTACTTGCTTAGTATAGTCTATGAAAACTGCTGTTGGGAAAATGAAACGTATAAATCATCAGAGATCTGACCTAGCTTCCTCTGCTCTTGCATTTGAAGAGAATGCATCAGCAGGATTTCAAGTTTCTCATAAGTTTTTTTTTTTTTTAATTATTCAATACAATACTGACAAATGTATCATTTACACATTGTATCATTACACATTTGCACATTCAGATATAAAGTTTGGTATGGTATTATATTCCAGATTCCATAAGATTTTCTTAAATATCTTTTGAACCAATTTATATTCAAAATATGATTATATTTTGTAAAATCTATTTGTGTTGAGTCCACCATTGCAATATTTATTTTTTAATCACATTCTTTCTTATTTTGTGTGATCTTTTTCTCCAAAAGAAATTAAACTGTATTTTGTTTGAAATGATACAAGAGGAGTCTGGAATTTCTAGTGCTGAAAATATATAAAGGAAACATTGGATAAGCCTTCTGCTTTTGAAAGTAAGACTCTTCTTTGGACTGTTAGGTCTTTAGCCAGCCATTAATTACATTTTTTTTTTCTAAATGGAGTCAACGACTGGAAAAAGGTTTAGCACACTGTTTTCAATTGAATGTCTGTTAATTTTAAATCCTAAGTAAGTATATGTGTTTTTAACAGGAATTTCACAGATTTTTAGATTGATCTCTTTGTTTCATTCATTTCATTCATCCCTGACACTCTTGCACTAAATTCTAGCCGTTGATCGTAAAAGCATGTCAGGAAGGAAGCATTTATCGAGGGAAGCAAAATTTGTGCTGAAGTTTGAAAATAAAATTTTGGATGACATTCCTTAAAGTCATTTAGGTAAACAGATTTTAAAGCTAATCTTTTGTCATATCTTAATATAAACAATGTTGTTTTATTCTAAATTATTTTTGGAGAATGACTTCTTATTTATGTATTTATGGTAAGATTTTATAGAGGCATTTTCTAAACATTTCTAGGGAGAGAATTAGTATAGTTTGAAAAGTTAATAAATCCACATACAGAGTTAAAATTGATATGGGTGAGTATCGGTGGACTAAGTAATCTGGTTAAAAGAAAGGCATTTTTTTTTTTTTTTGTAAAGATAGTAATGTTGATTTTATTTTTGTTTAGGAGACCCGCTTGTGTAAATGTGCTTCTTTTTACAAAAATCAATGGAATAATAATGATTTATGACTATCGAATGGCAGTAATCACTCAGCAGGTATTGGCATATTTTCACATAAATTTCGGGGAATTTTTTTTTTTTTGGGTACCAAGGGAGATGAAAACAGGCATTGGCCGATAGTGGTTGAATACAATGACAAAATGCTTTATTGTATGCAAGAATTATGGTTATTATTTTAGTACAATACATTAGTTTTTGAAGAGATTGGTGTTTCATAAATATATGTCCCTCGGCAAGCATTTTTCAGTGTTCCATAAAAGTTTTGAAGAATCTGCCTTCTAACCTTACAGCTGGTTTTACATATATTACAGAGCTCTTTTTGTGGTGATCGGTTACATGGAGAAAAAAATGGAAGTACAGCAATTGGGGGTTGGTATGTTTAACAGAGATGGTACTGCTTCAATAAATTATTCCATCCACGGTTGCATATGTCCCAGCGAGCATCTTGCGGGAGGCGTTGACAATCCCTGGACGGGGCGCTAGATCATTGCTACTGCTGCGCCACTGTGCGCCCACATATTTTTAATACATGCTTTAATGCATTTCCTCGTGAAAATGATATAAAGTATACATCTTAGTATTCTAAAATGTTTAGGGAGCTGTAATATCATGAATGTAATGTATTCTGTGTCGCTATCAGTGCCTGGATGTTCCTGTCTATGAAAAAGAAAGTGGCAGGCACGTGCGTTACATTTCACGCTGAATGGGATTTATGGAGCAGAATCCAGAGAAGCAGAGTTGGCTTACGTACGGCTTTGTGCATCTGAATTTTTTTTGTCCATACACCTTGTTTTAGTGTGAATTCTACACCTGGTGTTATACGTGAGGCCCCTGATTTCTCTTAATAGGGAGGTCCAAATTTTACCAACTATTTTAACAGACCACAAAATGATTACTGTTAAAATTAAACCTAGATACTAAAGGAACAAATAAGAGTATGTGGTTTATTGGAAGCTAAATAACAGCCTGTTAGAAAATGAAGATCTACCGGACATGATTAATATAAGATTATTGAAAAGTACTGGAATTTGGCTAGCAATGATGGAGAATTTGCAAAAAACTGGTAGCTTCTAAAATATATGTTGCTCAATTATCACTTTTGGGAAGGTTAAAGGTTTAGAACAAAAATGTCAGGTACTGAAACTAACACAGGAAATTTCAGGTTTAACTGGCAATGAAGGTTAACATCGTTGAAGACCAAATTAAATTAAGTGTAATGCAAAACCGGTTGGAAAAGATTTACAAGACAAAGGGGACTTTTGTGAGATCAAGAAGACAGTAGTTAAAAAAAGGGTAACACTCTTGAACAGCGATTACAAAATACTAGCCTCTCTAGTTGCTAAAAGACTAAAATGTGGGATAAATGACATTGTTGACAAATGTCAGTTAAGTTTCCTTAAAAGATCATTATATACAGTATCTAATAATATTTGTTTGATTTTGGACGTGATTGAATACAATGAATTGTTTTCTGGAGACCCAATGATTCTGTTTCTGGATTTTTAAAAAGTAATTTGACACAATGAGACATGAATTTACCTGGGAAACTCTAAAATACTTTTTTGTATTTTATTGCTTTTTTGTAAGTAGTTATGGTGCATAATAAGGGAAGTAATCGCTCAATTAAACTTTCTCATGGAACAACCCCACATTTTGAAATTCCCTTATCCCCCTGCTTTTTCTCCTTACTTTTCAAATTTTTAGCTTGTCAAGTCACTCAGTGAGCTTAAAGGTATTAAACTCAATAAAAAAAGAAATATAGATCTCACAGGTGGTAAATGACACAACTTTTCTTTTTGTAAAATGCCATAGAAGTGCATAAAGCACTTGGTATTATTTGGTTCCAAAGTAGTGAACTAAGTAAAAACACATATACCTACTTTTCATGTTTTCAAATGCAAGCTTTTAAATGCTGCAATAAATTAATTCCTTTAAACTTGTTACCATTAAGATAACTAAAACCTCCTGGTTTTGAGTCTAGGATGGTCTGTTCTACAAAATAAGCCTTGAAAGAGAGTCTGAACCATGTGCTAGCCTGTGGTGAACTCCATGGTATTTCCTTTGAAAGTGACTTGAGAGATGAACCACATGTATCAGTACATCCTTCATTAGGTGACCAAGTGCCACAAAGTTAAACTGTCTGACAGCAATGGAAAGAGCTTTAGCTTAATAAGCATCCTGATTATTTGTGGCAGCCATGTGTTCCCACACATCTCACAGTGATTAGTTCACAACTGTTACTGTATTTTGAATTGATAACCAACTTTCTGTATGTTGTTGAGTAAACATCAGTGCTGGTTCTTCCAGCTGTTCCAATATTTCTTGAAGCTTATCGCTTCGTAGGAAAGTTGCTGGTTACATGTATAGATCTAGCTGCACCACTTGCACAGAATCAAAGTCACTAAGCTGTACAATGCACTCTAATTAGGAAAGCATTTTATCAAGAAAGAGTTTTTAACCATACATGATATACCATAATTGTGTTGAAATAACTTTGACTTGAAATATACCAAATGTGTTTAAGGGTTGCCAGTGGCCAGATTAGTAGCCTGCAAGCATTGGGCACAAGGCAGGAAACAACCCCAACTAGGCCACAGGTCTATCATAGGACCTGTTTGCTTACACATGTGCACTCATACTCACTCAGGCAATTTATAATTTCTAGTAAATATAAGCCCCCTTCAAGCTACATGACTTTTCCATTGATTTTTCATTTGTAGATTTTATGTATGTACATAATCTTGACTGACTTAGTGCCTCTGTAATACCAGTCTGTGTCTCGCCCCCTCAAAATGGAACAGTTATGATTTTTATCTTGAGCTAAAGGGGTGGCTTGTGAAATCTGACAGTTGTAAAACTCCAATAAAAGTATTGTGAGGCTCTATAAGGGAGTTTTTATGTGCACTGTGTAACACCTACAAGGTTCCAAAATTGTTTTTCATTTAAGTGCTGAATATATTTATAGGTTTGAGACCCAATACAAATTGTAAATAATACAATCTTCACAATGATTGCAGATGTGCCAATGCAATTACCTGATAGAAATTACATGTTGTTAATAGATAGCTACATCACAATTTAAATGCAAATTTGTGCATGAAGTTTTGCAGTATGGTCACTGACATTTTCATTCCTCACTCATTTATTTTCTCTCCCCTTATTTTCAGTATTTGCTAAAAGCAGTAAATCATTCCAAAGTGCCCATAACACAGATATTAAGGTAATATGGTATAAATAAAGGTTCTATTTACCTTACTTTTAAAGGGACTTTAATCATATCTGTCCCTTTCCATCCATCTGTCCATGTACGTAAAAGAATGACACAATTATGTTAAAATATTAGTAGAATTTGAAAAGGTTGTACCTCCTCTTCAAGGGAACAGGTGGCTTTCTTTTGTACATAGGCAGCTTTAGTGTTATTTTAGTTTACCAACTGACCACAGGGCGTAGTTTGCTTTTTTTTATATTCTTAAGGCCGTCATTTCCATTGAAAACGCACCACTCAAATAGCAGCAGGCAGACAGATGCCGTTTGACTTGCCAGTAGCTGTAGGCACAAGTAGGCAGATACCATTCATTGCCTCAGTAACCTTGGCAAAAATCTTATGGAGAGTGGTAGGAGTTGCTAAAGAAGTGACTGGCATGTGTAAATGTCAGAAAAGGAAAACTGTTGTTCCAAAGGAACTTCTGCCTTCTAAAAATGATCTTGCTTGGTAAATACCAGGTTTCCTAAATCCCTGCTGTATGTCTAAGCACCCAGTTAATGCTTGGCCTCCTTAAACTAGATAGAGTAAACTAGTAATAGTATGTTACGCCTTTAGGTTCATTTAGATGGAAGTCCCTAGCTGTTGACTTCAATTAACAGTCATTTCTGTAATAAGCCAGGCTATTGTTGCATTTCATTTTACATTAGATATCAAGACATAAGATCTGTTTATACAAGCTAAGAAAGCAATTGGAGTTACAAATGTGTTGATTGTTGATTCAAAAATTTTCTAATGTATTAACTATTCATACAATTACATGTTCAGTATATTTAAATGAACACAGACATTCTGTGGAACAGTTACAGGGTGCTGTGCACACGATTAAAAGTGCAGATGATAAAATTCATCTTGTGGTTTGCTTGTGTATGTGCTCTGTGTTGTTGTGGTCCTTCTGATAAGGTAGCATTATGGTTTTGGTGAAGTTGTAGTTTCCTCTTCACAGCCACAGTCTTTTTATTATTCTGGAGTCTGAGAATGCATGTGCATAGTAAACATTGAGGTTTTTCACTAAATGAGTTAGAATTTATGACAGAATTTTAGATTGCCTGTGGGGTTTCTTTTTCCTCCTCTCCTTAAAACAAAAGTTCACACAAAGTTCCTGTGAATTGTCAAGGTATGCGTGGAAGATTGTGTCTAATACTGCTGACAGGCGTTGTGGATTTTCTGATATAAACTGCTGCCCTAAACCAAGTTCTGTACATTCTATTAGGCGAACTTGCAAGCAGTACTAGAATAGAGAAATATTTGCTGCAAACCTGAAATATTAAAAGCAGCTCCCAGAAAAGAATCTGACATTCCCAACTAACTGAAAAAGTGGAGATGAAGCCTTTTAATAATGTGCTCATGCAATGCTTAAGACCCCTTCACTGTCTGTGCATTTTTGTGTGGCGATATACAAATGAATGTTGTGGTAACTTCACAGTGTTTTCTGTATGTGTGTGAACATTCTTAATATCCACATAAAACACTTTTAAAACAATTGGATCAGATCTCTAGTTTATTCTTGTTGTTGGTGATATTGTAGTACTCAATACTCTTGACATGCAATTGTTTTTTTAAACTTCATATACATATTTGACTAATGAATCTGTTGCCTATTTTGAAGAAATGGTACATTTTATTACCTTTTAGCTGTAAAAGTTTAACTTTTTACAAAGTAACTCAATTGAAAAACAAACTGAGCAGGGAATTATGAAATCTGAGAGAAAATAATTTTGCATGGCAGCATACTGTAGAACCCCCCCCACACCCCCCACACCCAAAGAATGTTCTACAGCTGAATTCTATTTGTTAATTGAAAGCCTAATGTAATTTAATTTTCTCACTAAAGGCAGTGGGAAGGCTCATTATAACTTCTATACAGTAGGGCCCTGTGAGGGTTGCCTGTACCTAATAAACATAAAATGGGGTTGTTTATGCATTGTGTACAGCAGGGAGTGCCACCAAGCCACCAAATGCCAGACACACACAACCCAACACAACTCAGATTCAAAGTGAAGAATTTTTAATCCACTTGGCTCAAACTTATAACAATACACAGACTGTTAAGTGCTCTATCCTCCAGTGAGCTTTGTCCTCTTTCAGCTGATTTGGACTCATCCATGTGTGGCAGCAAGCTCCTTTTTATTCCACACCTGGGGATGCTTCTGGGTGCCATGCCATGTCTTCCTGGAAGCGCCTCCTGGCCATGAAGAAAGTAGGGAGGTCCTCCCTTGATGGTGCCCTCTATCAGCACATAGGGACCCTCTCAGGGCCACATTTCCAGACTCCATCTCCCAAGCACTACTGTGGTTGTCCCAACTGGGTTGCCTTATGAGGACCACTGCCACCTAGCACATGGGGGATGGAACAGTTTCCTCTTCTCGGCTTCCACTGGTCAATTTTATTAAGTCATATCAGCCGGGTGCAAAAGTTTTCTCCTGTCCCAACAGCCACTTTTTCTGCGTTGTCATACTTGTATCCCAGCCGGGTAATAAAACCTCTTCTGATCTGGCTGGCATGTGTGTTCTCCTCTTACACCATCCAGTATAAATACTTTGTCATAAGCATTTCAGGGCTAATGGTGCATTTAAGGTGACAGTATCTCTTTGGCTTATTCTTAGGTCAGGGGTGGCGAACTCCAGGCCTCGAGTGCCGCAGTGGCTGAAGGTTTTCATTCTTACCATCTTCTTAATTAGTGACCAGTTTTTGCTGCTGATTACTTCTTTTAATTAACTTGACTCGGGCCCCATAGTTATTTCTTTTTCTTTAATTAGCAGCCAAACAATAATGAGACCTAAAACAAGCCATCACATGACCAGCTCCCCTGTGCCCATTACACAATATCTGAAATTAAAAAGAGGTGATGGTCTTGGTAAGGTTGATCTCTCAGGTCACCAAAACATTTTGACGATGCTCTTAGAACAGAAAAACAACAGTTTTCGAAATGTGTGCTGTGGCAGAATGAGAGCAGCAACAAGCCATGGAATTAAATAACGGGTTTAATTAACAGTAAGAATTGGCTTCTCATTGAGAAAGTGATTGGAGTGAAATTGATTGGAGTTTGAAGCCCCAGTTTAGCTGGTCATCTGTTAGCTTGTTTCACACCTCATTTCTGCTTGGCTGTCATTTAATGAAGAAAGGAATCCAATTCAAAGGGCTGCACTCTTCTAACAGGGCTATTAAAGTGATGGGGAAAAGGTTAATTAGCAGTGAAAACTGGTCACTGATTAGGAAAAGGGTTAGAATGAAAACCTGTAGCCACCGCGGCACTCCAGGCCAGGAGTTCGCCACCACTGCCTTAGGTACTGCTGGTTTGACTTTGTGTCAAATGAGCGGCTGCTCACAGAATGCCGAGCGAGGCATGTCAGTTATGGCACTACAGCTATGTGGTATGACCTGGCTCACAGGATCCTCATTATTGAGGACCCAAGTGGCTGGGCCAGGTAAGAGGACGCCCAAATAATACCTGGCTGCGGCAGATAGATGGTCATTTCCAGAGGGTGGGACTGGAACGCATGTTTGCCTGGGGGGTTGCCAACCACGATCCTATGTGGTCTTGTCATGTAGTGGGTGCGGCAACACTCTGTACTGATCTGATTCGAGAACGAAGGGGAGAGAGAAGGATTATTCTCATAAATTATTTATGGGCATATAGTAGTTAGTTCAGAAAGTCATCTTTGCAATTCTAACATTACTAATTGCATATTTTTGAAAAAAAAAAAGTGGTTTGGCTATGGTGTTGGTAAACTGAATTACAAAAATGCATTTGCCACAAATGTAACTTAAATGTAAGACCATAAGTTTCCTAGATTTATATTATAAATATAGATGTGGATTTTTTTCTTCAGATCTTGGTTAAATGGATGCGCTGTGAGTGACCTAGGCTTTTTAAGTTGTGTTTTGTAGTGGAGCTTAATTGACTTCAGTATAACATTACATTCACTTTTGTTTGCCTCTGGTAAATGCCAACCTGCAGCCCAGATTGTAGTTTTTGGTGTTTTCCTGTGGGCAGTAATTATCAGGCAATCCAGAGTGTTTTTAACCTGTGGGGTTTGAGGTTCATCCTTCATTGGATTCACAAAATATGGATCAGTTGGCTTTATTAAACCTGAACATTGACCTCCTTGTGTTAAAATCCTCCTGATACAGCAACGCAGGCAGAGAAAACTTCACCATTGTTACTGGATTCACTCTCTGACTGCACAGCATGTGTGCTATCTATGAAGAAATGTGAAAAAGAACAGCTGGTACAATACCATATAACACTCCGGTCAACCAATATGTGAGTCAGTGTTCGCCCTGAAGAGCGGCTACTTGTCACCTTGAAGTAAGCAAACTTCAGAACATTCAGAACTCTCATATGCACTCAACCACCGGCAATAATAATCCATGGTAGCTAAAGTTACATCATTAGCATAAACTTTCAACTGTTTTGAGTTCTCCATTATTATTTTGATGATAATGTACATGTATGGTATGTATGTATGTATGTTTTGTATATATAAACACATGTAATCATGGGACATATCCAGTCATCCAGAGCATTAAATGAATGGTATTTAAACATAGTACAGATGTTTTTCTTCACACTCATCTGGATTTTGGCAGAAATTGACGCCAAGGAAAAGCTGCATGCAGTGTTGTCTTGATGCCATCTGAATGCGCATCTGACTGAACGCAAGTGGTGAAAGCCTGTGTGGATGGTCTGATTTACTGCAATGAGCAGAAAAATGCTTAGCGTTCAATCCATGCTCACCTGATGCTATAGATGGCAGATAAACACTCAATTCAGACATCTGTGTGGACAGGGCCTTAAGCGGTGCACCGTGAAATCTTTGCCTCTTACTCTAAAGAGACAGTATTGATTCATTATCAATTTAGGTACTGGTATTTTGTTTGGGCATTACTAAGGTCAGCGTGTGAAAGATTTCTTTAATAAAAATAAATGTTGCAAACATTCATAAAAAACATTTTAGATAAAAAATATAATTTAAAAGTTTTCATAATGGAAAGCTTTATTTATATTGGGTAGACACTTGCAGTTAGCTCTTAACAACAAAAAACACCTTTTCAAATATACCTTATAAACTGTGGGGCAGTGAATTAAAAGCTGCTGATCAGCTACTTGACAATACAGTGTTTATGAAAATTGTTCAGCTGATAAGTAAATAGCTTGAGTCCTTGTGAAATAACCATTAAGCATAGCTGAGCACATAAATTGCAACATTTGCTTGAGAGGTTACATAAGTATTGTTAAATGGCTTTTGTAGTTGCTTTTTTAATGTTCTAAATATTATACATGTATTGGTAAATGCTAGAGGTATGTGATACATTTGGCTCCATGTACTTTAAGGAGAAATACTGTAAAGAGAAGTAAACCTCAGTTTTCCTTTGTTTAGTGCTTGTCTTTTCAATACAACCTGCAGGGTCTTTGAAACGTTTTGTTGGGGGTAAGGGATGTGGTGGCATTTGACTGTTCTTTGTCACTAATTTCACTGTATAACTCACTTGCCTTTGTTTTGAAATGGTAAGAGAGCATTTTAATTTCCCAGTGGTTCTGTTTATAATAAAAGCTGTGACATTAAAATTGATTTTTGCCTTATTAGTATGATTTATATACCAAAAAAAGACCTGCTCTTGCTGTCTTAATTTTTTTAATATCTTTATTTGGACTTGTGATCTATGGCAATGGGAAGGCAATTTTGAAAGGACGAGTTTTAAGGTGGTGTTTTTTTTTTTTTTTTTTTTTTTTTTTTTTTTTTTTTGAGTGAAGAGTATGAATATAATGAGAGAGGGAGTTCTGGAGCTAAGAAGCAGCATAACTGAAAGCCTGACCTCCCATGGAAGACAGGCGGACTAAAGGGGAACAAGAGGACCAGAAGTAGAAGAGCGCAGTGAATGGGGTCAGTGTGTAGTCTTTAGTATGGTCTTTTAAATTAAGTGGGAGCCAGATCATGGAGTGCTGCAAGTGAGAACAAGAGTCTTAAGGTTGATATGGTACTTAAGTGGAAGCCAGTGAAATTTGTATAAAATAGGTGTAATGTGACTATGAGCCATAGTTCAACTCTGTAAGGGTGCAGCGGAGTTTTGAGCGAATTACAAGTTTAGTCGACTTACAAGACAATAAAGAGTTACATTAGTCTAGCCTTGATGTGATGAATGCATGAATTAGTGTTTCAGTCACAGAGTAGGATGGTGAGGGTCAAATCTTGATATTACAAACATGACAAAAGGCAGTACAGGATATAGTGTTAATGTGAGATTAAAAAGAGAGAGTGCTCTCAAAAATAACACTAAGACTCTTAACTTGAGGGTGTAAACAAAACGGATGTTAACATGTCCAATTTAGAGAAATTTTCAGACTTCGCACTATTAAGCTTGAGTTGATGATGCACCATCTGTATTTTTATTTCATGGAGCTAACTAACCAAAGAGGATAGAGAACAAGCCAAAGGTGGTTTAGTAGAGATATAAAACTAGATGTCATCCGCATAATAATGAAACTGAATACCATGATGATGGGTCCATTTCTAAATGGATAAATGATTTAGATCATTTATGTTGAGTAGAATGCCCAGTGGGGGCTGGGCAGTCTCTTGGCCTCAGAACCCCTGCAGATTTTGATTTTTTTTTTTTTTTTCCCTCCTGTCCATCTGACCTTACTTTTATTCATTGTTACTTAGTATTGCCTAATCTTATTTTTGTTTCATATAAACCTTTCGTTCTTCATCTTGTCAAGCACTTTGAGCTACACCATTTGTATCAAAATGTGCTATATAAGTACATGTTGTTGTTGTATTACTTGGTTATATTATTTAATTGTAGTAATTGTTTTGACCGAACATTACTAAGGCTTTTCCATTTTCTTTTCCTTGGTTTCAGTTATGGTTGCCTATTATGTCATCACAAATGACACTTGTTTGTGTATATTTTTGTTCAACTGAATTTGTTGTTTCTTTGCAGAGTATCGCAAAATTGACACTGACGTGCAGGTTTGATGGAATATTGCTCTAAAAGCTTTGCCGTTTTATGACTAGGAGGTAGTAGAAATCTTTGTTCAAGAATGATTGTACTATTAAGCCTTGAGCTAAATTGCTTTAAATATCCTGTTAATCAGGTTATATTTAAAGAAATGCATATTGTGAAAAGCAGCAGATAACAGAAACCAGTCAACTTTTAGACTGCTGAATGAAGACTTGTATAGCTGACAGAAGCATAGGTACTAGAGACATTCAGATTTCAAAGTACAAGAAAGTGGTTTTTAGGCAATCTTCTGCAGTATTTTCTTTGCCTGTATTTTGACAATTACGAGTAATTTTATATTTCTTACTTAAGAATTCTCTGGTTCATGTGTTCACTGTAGACTTTATTTGAGCTTGTTTTAAAGAAGTAATATGGCCCGTGGGCACACTTTTTTTTTGTTGGTCTGTATATAAAATACTCATGTCATTTTTCTTCTTATGATCTACTAATGTGTACCTTACATTTCTCTTTACTTTTTACTACAATCCTTAAAATATTTGGGTTGCAACTAACAACTATCTTGCGATTTAGTTAGTCGGTCAGTCAGGGCTTTTGTTAAGGATGCTCATGTCAGGTTGTGTTTTTTAGGGCATGTTATTGATGTTACTGGATCAGCCAATCCCAATTATTTTGTTTCCTTATCTTTATATAAAAAAGCCCTTTTACACTAAGCTCATGCATAACCAGGCACATTGAAGCTCGATGTTCTATAAGTGTTAGCTTTGGTATTTTTATAATTAAACTGTAGGCCACAGATGTTACTTGTCCATTTTAACAAAATTGAATTATTAAGGCTTATTCTACAGTGACTTTAAAATTACAAAAATAAATAAAATTTCCATAAAATGCATTTTTTTAGCTTATAAAACATGTAGAGAAAATTTATCCACAATGCATATGATATTGAAGAAAATAAAAATCTTCTCAAAATTGCAACCTATCAAAATGTGTAATTACTTCTTTAATTTATATTTCTAAAATAAAGCTTAATTTACAAAATCATAGTTTTCAGCATTTGTCTAACAAAAATATATATTCTCCTGCACTGATTCAAATAATTCATATTGGCAGTTAAACACTCTAAATATACACACTTTTATAGGTTTTAATCATTAATTGCACTAGTTTTTTTTTTTTTGTTTTTTTTTCTTTTCTTTTTGTTGGTGGATAAAATATTCATCTGCTATACAATTTCAAACTCTATTATCTTTTTTTCTAATTGAAAATGTGAGCTGCTGTACTTCATTTTAGTTAAAGGACAAAGTAAAAATATCTGAAATGTCTTTATTAAAATCTCTTTTCTTGCCATTTGTTTAATTGCACAGGACAACTCCTTGGATTCCTTGTTTGTCTGTTTATTACTTCACTTTCTTTAATGTAATGGCTAATATTCCAATGTTCTCTCTCTCTCTCATAATCTGCCTTGCTACATGTGCTTGTTCAACTAACACAATACCTCACCAAAAGGAGCACAGCAACTAAATTACCATAAAGCATAGAAAAGTAGAAAATCTTTTAGAAAATCTTTTGTGATCGGCCAGCCACTGGTCGAATCTTTTGTAGTAAAAAATCGCCGATCTGCTGTGCAAATGGTTTATTGAGAAACAAAGGAGTTTTATTACTTGCTCAGGACTCTGCTTCTCAACAGTTTTACAAGTTTCCTGTAAAATTACAGTACATTTGCCACAACGTGCACGGAAACAAGTCCTGCTGCTAACTTTTAAGATCAAGCTGAACACTTCCAAGGCAGTTGTTGACATCAAAAGTGTAGAAAACTCAAACCATTGTTAAACAGTAACAGAAGTTGCATAGAGGTGTATTGTTTGATTTTATTCACTAGCTAGCAGAAGAGACCGCAAGATAAACGGAATGGCACCAAATACCAACTGTCTCTGTGATTGAAAGTAATACTAGGCAGAAGAAGTTTTGCATATTGGTGATGACTGAACAAGATGTCAGAATAAATAGAATTAAGTGACATTGAGAGTACAGTTGAATTGTCCCAAGTTTGTGAGGGATGGAGGGTTCACCATTACTGTGACGTGATTTCTTTTTGAATGTTCGAGGTTGTAGTACAATACCGAGTGGCCTCATATTTACAGATCTTACCAAATGCTAATTTCTTACCAGAAATGAAGCTCAATTTATTCCACATATTTCAGTTTTTTGGGTCTTCAACCAACCTCTTTATTTACATCCTCTGTCTTCACCATATCTCGGTGTATTTATCTTTGCTCTAAATGAGGGGATGTATTTAACTTGTACCTAGGCAGCTTAACAACCACTGATGCCTCACATCTGGCACAACTTTTTAAAAATATTGGAACATACTTTGGATTAATGAGAAGTTAGGACTTCATAAGATCTGTTGTCATTTTCGATTAGAATAAGCAGAGTAAATAGGGGTTTGATTTCCAGAATTTTCTAAATTAGGAGCAGAATTTTAAAAATGATTTAGAAACTGAAAGGAAATTGCAGAGAGGGTGAGAAAGTGTGAACTTTAAATAAGCGGTGTAAAACTGATATACTGTGAAGTTACTATACAATAATGCAAAAACTTGTGATAATAAACAATTATAAAAATCACCATTGGCTAGAATTACATTTAACAGTGGCTAAAGTAGAAAATAAAGCTGGGGATGAATTAAAGCATTTCTCCATTTCTTTCTTTTTAATAGAGACCAGCTCAGACCATTGTATGTCACCAGAAAAGACCCTTGAAGCAAATTGCACCAGCCTGAATGAAACCTGCCAAGGTAAATGTCTGAAGTTACTTATAATAACTGAGCCGTATCTGGTGGTACAGTTGCACCAGATCACTGCTCCTCCACTGTTGTAATGAAAATAACAAACTGGGTTTAGAAAGTATGTAGTACTGTATTTACCCCAAGGGAGCAATTTAGTTTTGTACAGATTCTCAAGAAATAAATGACATATTAAAAAAAATTGCATTACAAATAACAACAAACCTTCAGCCAATAAATGGCTAAAGAAAACTGCTGTCTTAGAAAAGAGAGCCGTCACAGTGAGGCATTATAAAGGCATATTGATGCAGGCATAAAGGAGCCTCATTAGCATTTCTTGACACACTTCTGTTGAACAATTTCTAGGCTATAAGTTCTGAATGATATTGTATCAGAGATGGGTGAGGCTTTGTTCATAATGGCCATTTTTCTTCATTCTCTCGTCCGGTACTACTTCTAGTAGACTACAAGTGCATCCTGTAACTGAGTCTGCCTTCAGCTGAATCAGTGGGCCTCTCTTAAAATATTACCAGCCCAGTTTGCTACAGCATAGAAAAATCTACTGGCTGTCGCAGAGTTACAGAATATTGTAAAGGATATCACTTGTCAAATTAAAGAAATGCAGTCTCCTAAGAAAAAGTTTGTTCTTCTTTTTCTTATTGTTCCTCAGTTTTGGACCAGTGTGTAGCAGTGCTACAATCCAGCATAATTATGCTTAGTTTTAAGCATAGTAAGCTTGGAAACAAAGCAATAAACATAGAAAATATGGGGAGGGTGGTAGGAATCTATTTTTTAAATTTATTTTGTATTACAAATTATCCAGATGAGATCAATAAAATACACTTTGCTTTACATGAACGCAGCTTTGCTGACCCTTTTGCCAAAATGTTCCTTCCTATCTGATTCAAGCTGTGGAATACATTACAGCTCAGCAGCATAGACTAGTGGAGTGTTGCAGCCTCACTTGTCATCCTTTTGCTGTTTCACAGGAAAGTTTACTGTCAAACTGTTAATTTTCTGTGCATAAAAGACATAAAGTGACAGACAGCTGTTTTAATTCAGCTAAAGTGTAACAACCACTGCTAGTAATAACAATTGAATTTAGAGCGTTTTTCAGTATGATATGCACAGAAAAGTCAACTATAATATACAGTAGGTATAGCTGCGCGATAGGCTGAATGTGTGTAGGTTTCTTGTTTTGAATACTAATGTAGAGGACTGTCCTTTTTAAAAAATATCATGGAATGATTTCCACAGATTGATACCCACAAAGATCTGGCCAAAATGTAATTAAAATAAGAGCCTGAGCTTGTAAATGGCTACCTTTTGTGTGCACATATCTTACTTATAAATGGATGTTACCTTGCTATATACCTTACATCTCCATTTTTTAATGTCCTTCATTATAAACCTACAAACAATACAACAAGGTCAGTTGTGCCAGAGATAGTATATCCAAAATTAATATTAATTGCCCAAGTTCAGTGGCTAATAAATCTTGATCACATCAAAATGTTGCTCTGCAACCATAAAATCCCACTACATCACATGCCATACCTTCACTTTCAGTATGGTGTCTAGACAAAAGCAGGAGGGTTATGCTACTATACATACTTTCACAGGATTGGAAAGACAATAGTGTATCAAAATACAATTTACGATGTTTTTCTTTTCCCTGTCTGCATAAATATTACATATACTATATTATATTTTAAGGTACAGTGGAACCTCAGTTTGCGAGTAACTTGGTTTACGAGTGTTTTGCAAGGCAAGCTAAATTTTTTTTAATAAATTTTGACTTGATAAACGAGCAACATCTTGCAATATGATTAGTATGGATACACTTTGTCTGCTGAGCGTCATGTGATCACAACTGAGCTGATGGTGGTTCTCTCTCTCTCGCGTGCGTGTTTGTCCGTCTCTCTCTCTCGCGTGCGTGTTTGTCCGTCTCTCTCTCTCGCGTGCGTGTTTGTCCGTCTCTCTCTCTCGCGTGTGTGTTTGCCTGTCTGTCTCTCTCGCGTGCGTGTTTGTCCGTCTCTCTCTCTCGTGCGCGTTTGTCAATCTCCCTCTCTCGCGCACGCACATGTGTGTTTGTCTGTCTGTGTCTCTCTCTCTCGCGTGCGTTTGTTCCATTGTACTGTACTTGCTTAGATTGTAGTGCTGATTGTTGGGTGCTTTGCACCTTCTGCTAAAGCCAGATGTGGACAAGCATTGGTTTCTACAGCATCAGTATATCTTCAAGATTTGGCAGTTCTGTTCCTTATATCCTCAGTTTGTTGGCCACCGTGGCAGTGAAAAACATTAAATGGCCAGGAGAATTTCAGAGAAAAGCCATTTAACATTACATCAGTAGTGGGAACAGGCAATGAGATTATTCACCCTTCTGTTAAGCTAAGTGAGCTGTGCCCAATTTTTATAGCATATTTTTCATTCAGTGATTGTAATAAATACATAGTATTTCCTACAGTTTGTACTTTTCTAAACTTTGTTTTGTGTATTGACACATCTATTGGATTTCATTTCAACTATACTCTTAAAATTTAATCTTTAGTGATTCTTTATCTTGGTGAATATCTAAATGAGTTTATGTAAATGATGTTTAATTTTATATTTTTGTTACTTTTTAGTATGTTGCTGGCATTACTGCATCTTTAACTTTTTTTTCTTCCCTTCATAGCAAACCATACCACTGTTGCACCAACTACTGCTACTACAGCCAACATATCAATCAACACATCAACATCTGCTTCACCTACAGGTAACTGAAATTGAAACTGAAAGTTGCCATGTCACTGATAAAGTAATCCCTCAACAAACACGGCTGTTTGCACCTTTAACTCTCCACATATGTGTCCAGAAATTTCAACTGCAGCAGCTGACTTTGTAATGTACTTTCATGGAATACAGTAATCTAGAAAGGGTGACAGCTATTATTTTTTATACTTCATTCACCAGGTGCGTCTTTGTGACACGGATTGTTGCCATCTCACATACTTGCATATTTTCAGAGATAGCAATTGTTCAAGTTTGAATTCTGTGCAACAGGAGCAGACAACGTAAAACTATCCTTCTACATATATAAAGATCATGCAGCATGTACAGAGAAATTCAGATCTACAGTACTGTATTTAAATTGTGTGAGTGTGGATATATTCATGAGTCCCCCCTAAGATGGACTGGTGCCATGTGCAGGCCTTATGTTCAGTGCTGCCAGATAGGTTCCTGAAGTCCTGAGTAAGTTGAAATGGGGTCAAGAATGCTATCATTTTTAGGATTCCTATTTGTAGTTCCAGATTCCAACTCTCCTTAACCACTATGGACACTCTACAAAGCATCACTGGCATAGGCAAATAATACTAATAAAAGAGGAAAGCATAAATGTTGGACTTTATGTTAATATTTGTCAATTGAAAGCAGTAGTACCAAGTGCCAAAACAGGAAAATAAGGCAAAATAAAACTTCTTGAAACACAACATAATCGATTTAGTCAGCAATATGTACAACAGCAACAATAGCAAGGATATGCTGGGCTCAGATAATGTCACATATCAAAACTGATTAGGCATCTCTGATACCTTTTCCAGAGTTTAGGAGCTAAAGCATTAATAATTTACTCTTAAATTAATTTTAAACATGTATCCTTCACATTTTAATTAGTTCTTTATCTGAAGTTTGTAATGTAAGCTCTGGAGTACACGCATTAATAAGTTGTGTAAGGTAAGAGTGGAGCCAAGTCATATATGGCTTTTTATTGTCTCTTTGAGATGCAAGTGTTAAAATAGCCTGTAAACGTGACTGAGCTACAGAGCTTTAAGATATTTAGGTAATGGTCTGACTTCAGTCTTCTTGGTTCTACTGTTGTGAAATTACTATAAGCACACTATTTCAATGAAAACTGAAAAGTTAGTCTTTTTTATAAATATTATCAAATTATGGCATATTTGAAACCTGAAAGACCAAAATTGTTAATTTCACTCCATTTTACTATGTAGTGAAGGTTCTCAAGCAACTTTAGACCAGGTCTAATGAACAGAGCTGACATAATTCTGTTCATGTTTCAGGGATAACATTTCATCCTGGGTAAATATGCATCACCGTCAATTTGAACCAGGAGCACCCTTGATAGTTCCCTACTAATCAAATGTGAATTAATTTAAAGCTGTAGAGGAACCAGTAAGATTGCAATAGTTTTTACTGTTTTACCACAGGCAACTTGCAAAATTAGACCTGTAGTTTTAAAACAGTTCAGTTGTTTTGATGTCAAGGTCCAGCATCTTATCCATTCAGTGCCACACTGCATACACGCAGAAGTCTAAGCTTAAATGAGGTGGCATAGTAGTAAAGGTAGTAGTGCTAACAAATGCACATCTCCAAGTGACTGTTTTTAAGTAAGCCGTCCGTGGTGTCCTCGCATGGCAGTCCTGTTTCTGCAAGAGTTTTCCTTAAGGTATTTGAGGTTTCTTCCCTCATCTCTAGAGACATTTAATTGGCTGATGTGAATGAGTGCAAGCGTTCCCTGTGAGAAATGTGCCTTGTCGAGGGCTCTTTTTATGTTGCCCCCACTTCTCCATGTCCTGAAATTTAAGGTTAAGCATGGTTATAAGGGGATAGGCCGATTTTGGTTAAAATGATATTCATCTGCAATGAGAACACAATAGTGTAACTAACATAAACCCCGTTATTGATGACATTGCCAAGATAATTATTTCTTTATAATATGAATGAGAACATCACTGTTCTAAATAATTTATTTCAAAGTTTTGCAAAACTAATGCAATTGTGGATAAAATAATGACAGAATGAAATGAATGCACTGTTTATTTATAAATGCAAAATAATGTAATTTGCAGTAGACGACGATGCAACAATTATTTTTTTACTTTCTGTACTAAATATTAATGCACTCTCTCTTTTCATTTTTTCTTACTTTGATCATTCTACATCTACTGTATGTGGAAACTTCCAACTTTATTTTAAAAAGTTGTTACAGACCTGTGGTGACAATAGCCTTATTAGGAATACTGTTGTGTTCTACACTGTGCCGGAGTGTGATAAACACATTTAACTCGGCTTGTAGTGGAATTGTGATTTGCCTACAACGTTAAGAGAAATGAGGCTAAGGAAATTACTCATTCTGTGTCTTTTTCCAGCTCCTCCTAGTTCAACAGTAAAAACTACACCCATAACCACCACTGTTCACACATCTGGTAAGTACGCAGTGATTCCATGTTCATGCAAAAGCTTTGAAGTAATGCTTAATTTTATCCATACTTCTTTATTCCATACATCTATTCCAATGATGCATGGTGTTTGGTGTAAAGTATGCGAATGTTCTTTATTGTATAGAGATCAAAATTGATTCCTCCACTGGTAATTTGCGGCAGCACCTATTTTAGTTACAGCCTTACATTTTAACGTGGTTTTCATGTTCTGCCGATTCTTTCATTATAAAAGAATTTGTAGTACAGTGTGGTCCAGGAGAGAGAGTCCTTATGAGAGCAAAAACATATTACAGCCAAATATATACAGTAGGCTGAAGGCTGTCAATTTCTTTTAAAGGGGGGAAAAAAAATAACATTTTTGTTTCAGGCTGGCTATTGTGTTTGCCAGTGCAATTGAAAAATGAAATACAGTAAAGGCATGTTACATTTATAGGCAACTTGTATCAAAACATAGGTGTTTATATTTTGACAGGGTAATAAGATCACAGGCATTACAGAGTTACAGGAGAATCAGCTCTGGACACGGAGAGTCCTTTTATCTTCAGTTTTAACACAAGTGAGGATGACCATTCTCTCATTGTCTGGGCCCACGCAATGCAATGGTATTATGATACATGTGTATTGTTTGACCGAGTTTTATAATACAGGATACTTTTGCAATCAAATTTCTAGGCAGAATTTTCAATCTGTAATACCTAAGAAGAAAAAACATCTAGACTCATTTTTTTTTTTTAATTTGGAAATGGAGTGCAAGTATCCCATCAGTCAGTCTCCCCAGTGCAAATGGAAGTTATGGTATTTGACCATTGAGTTAACCCCACAGAGTTCACTTCACCGCAAAATCCTAGAAACTTTCAGGAACTTTGGCGAGCTCTGCAAAATGTATTGAAGTCAGTGGGGAAGGAGGAGCAGAGCTAGTTTGGAGTGGATTAAAGTGGTGCAGTTGTCTCAAGTGTCGCCGAGGGCTAGGGAGGTGTCTGCTCTATGCTGGACCAATTATTGGGGCCAAAAATGTTACCCGTGCTGTGTAGCAGCAATGCTGACGAATACTACAAACAAAATGGCTAAAGACTAGCTGAAAGGGAGAGAAAAAGCAAAGGAATGAATGAATTGCTGTGCTCAGGGAGTTCCACTCTTGGGGCACACATTGGTCATATCACAAAGCAGCAAAGTGGGACTGACTTGTCCCATCTTTTGAAATCTCAGCTCTGGGTGCGTGTGGAACATTGTATTTGTTTCCCTTGTATCTGAGCAGATGCTTCTTTTCCTTTCCTTTTCCCTGCCTGACGAAGAGGTCTCAGTTACCTCAAAAACTTGCATATTGTAATCGGTTCAGGAAGAAAACATGAAAGAAACTGAGCAAAAAGTGCTTATAATTAAAATGCTTTTCAAAATGCTCCTCTTTAAGTTTATAGCACTGAATTCAAAATCTTGGTGTTATGAAAAATAATGGTATTTCTTTTTTTTTTGTTTTTCCTTTCCCATAAGCCACCTCCAACTCTACAAGTTCTCCCACAGCGGCACCTCAGAAGAAGAACACCTTTGATGCTGCCAGTTTCATTGGAGGCATAGTGCTAGTTCTGGGCCTACAGGCAGTCATCTTCTTCCTTTACAAGTTTTGCAAATCTAAAGACAGAAACTACCACACCCTGTAAAAGCCATTGTGACAACTTGCTACATTTGACAGACTTTAGTTTTTCAAAATTAATATTTCTTTTCAGCTCCTTTCACAAACAGTTGATGTGTAGCACATGTCTGGAGACTCTTGAGACAGTTGAAGGTGTCATGCCACTAACACCGTGAACCTCCCTCACTGAGAACATTGCTATAAATTGGATGGCTATGGAATTTATAGCAATGTTTACCGGTCCCCCTTTTCGTTACCTTCTGCCAGAGTGATACAGTGCTATCTATCTCTGTGCAGTCCTATATACATACAGTACATATAAACAGAATAGCGCTATCAGATATTACTGCTTAATTTGACTGTTGTCAACTAGTGCATTAAAGTAATGCTGTGTCTTCACAACCAAAGACTTGCCTGTACTCAAGACAGATATTATAGTCTTTCAGTTTTGCTACATGAAGAACAAATGTGAGCTTAAATGGAGAAATTCAAAATTAATAAAATGAATAAGATGCAGATAGACTCCAGGAGAATACGATGGAAATATTCGGTTTATTAAATAACCTTTTTTTTTTTTTAATTTAAGATAAAAAAAATATATATATAGTAATCAAAAGCTGGGGTCAAGTGCCTTATGCATGTGCCAACCTTAGTGAAATCCCACCGGTCATTTGCTTTCTAATAAAATAAGAGCCTCTTAACCAGTAGTGATGTGTATTTATACACATCCAGTTACCAATTTAAGGGGCTTTTTCTCAACATAAGAATTTTTCTTTTTCTGTAAACTTCAGGCCCGGTGCTAGTTTCATTTTTCTTTTTTTAAATTTTTGTAAATTATTCCAATTATGTATAAAATAATTTTATTTTTCTCTCTCCCTTTTAGGAGTAAGGTTTATATAATGGTTTATATGGAAAGTCATTAAGGGAGAGGTCAGTTTGCAGGTACAGCTTTGAAGTGAATGTTTTTGGTTTTTTTCTCCTGCATAAACACTTTTAATAATCCTGCGGGTTCGTCCTGTTAAATAGATCGGGATTCCTTTCAAATCATGCTCGTTGCATGCTGTTAAATCGTGAAGTAACTCGGATAATTCAATACAATAACAGGTTTGCCGAATTTGTTTTTGTGACTTAAGTAGGCTGCTAAAACAGCCGTATATTTCATTTATTTATTAGCATGAAAATTTACAAAAACATTAAATTGAATAAATAAAGGAAATGTCAAAAGTGATCAGAAGTAGTATTTAGTAGAATCTATGCACACCTTGAGCATTGAGACAATCTACCAGTCTTGAATTACTTGCACCGTGCAATCTTGTGACAGTTACGTTGTGTTCTTGATCTTTAAATGATGTTGTAATTTTTTAGACATTATCAGTTGATTTGTAAACTAGGAATAGATTAGGCTTTGCTGAGTTTTGGTTTCTGTTGTGGATTCTTTGCATTTTTATTATGTTTGTGGAATTTTAATGTTTAGCAATTCTGACTGTATAATGTTGCCTTTGCTATAGATAATAAAAAGCTATAATAAAAAGAATCGGTTAGACAGTAAAGGGTTTTATGGTCGCATTTGCATTCATGTAAATTTTTTTTTTTTTGATAATTTCAGTTTCAACATTTTTACAAGTGAATGTGCTGCTAGTAATTAGTTGATAGCAAAAATTAAGAGGCCCAGTTTTTATAATTGTGAACTTATTCATCATTCTGTTGAAACTGTATGTGGTTGTTATAATTTTCATATAGGCTTCAGTTCATTGTGCCAAGACTAGGTGTGTTAAAGTCCCCTTGTGTTATTCTAGTTGTGGCACAAATGTCAGGTCATTGCCAGATTCGTGTTTCTTAGTGAACTGACAAAGCAGAGTCCAATAGAAGGTTATCTTATGTGCCATAACTAGATGTCGCCTTATGTGGGAGAATGGCAGTGGGACAACAGTGATGCCAAGTACACATTAGGGCTTTAAAAGCTGAAATCCTGTCCTAGAGAGCAGCCGTGTTCATGTAAAGGAAGACGTCCCATGGCCAATTATTTGCTTAATTAACTAACAGTTGAAGTTCTTTGTTCTTAAAGGAGCACAAAGTGTTGGCTGGCCTGCCCGTAAAATAACATCTTAGTCAGATGATTGGCTGAAAATTCCTGATGAGCCTGTTTTAGGGTTGGCAGTTAAGGAGCCACTAGTTTTGTAAATATGACATTTTCTTTGTGTGGTAACCTTGCCAGTGTACTTCATTGGTCATGGCTGCAGACCAAGTGGCCATCCTTACTCTCTAGCTTTGGTGAAGGCTGTGCAACTTAACAGGAGGCAAGACTGGACTGCTAACCTAAATTGCCACATACAGAATCCACATTGGCAGGCCAGGCCTAACTGGATGAGACGCCCATATGCAGCCATTATTAGACCATTTTAGAGGAATGTAAACACTTCAGATGCACTAGGAGAGCTACTTTCAATATCCCCAAGCACTTTGATGCATGTCTCTTATATGTGACATTTTAAGTGCCTTGAAACGTGTACATAAACATTTTTGAGTTGAATGAACATTTTAAAAGGGAGTAGGTGAGCGTGAAATTGTAGTGTGGTTCTGCTGCTCGATTTTGTTTTCTCCCTCCTGTTTAAATTCCCGTTTGAGATTCATTTTCGTATTTCTCAAGTCCGAGCCGCCTGTTAAACCAAAGGTACAAATGCACTTGCTGTCGATCTCATTGTTCATTAAAATCAGTCACTTTGAAATCGTTTTGTTTGGGGATCTTTGCACACGTTTCTTTGTTCTGTTTGCCTTTTCCCTGTCGGGCTCGCTGCATGAAAAACTTGAGTAGCGAATCTCTGGTCACTTCCTATCGCTGGCTTGACGGGTGTCTGCCTGGAAACTCCTTCTTCTTCTACCATTCGCTGACTCAGATGCAACTGAAAGAAAGGCTGAAGTGTCTATTTGTGTGTTTTTGTTTTCTCCCCCTTCTCAGTTGAAATATTTCTTCACAGTTTGTTTCTTCATTTGTGATGTTACATTATGATGTTAAATAATAAAAGTTTTCCACCATCGCTTTAAACAGGTTTGTGTCTTTTGGTGTTGCATTATTTATGATGAACTGCACATTCACACAAAATACTCGAGCTGTGCAGGCTTTCCAGACCGCCTTAGTTTTATGTGCTGTTAGGCTAAAACACACACACACTCTCTCTTGGGTAACTGTGATTTATTGCTGCAACAGTGAAACAACATGGGAAGTCATCACAACTGTCTATACATTTTTATACTTTTCATATGTGTTATCAGATTTAATCTAACAATTTATAGTTTATTGTTGTCATCTTTTTTCCTGTACTTGTTCATTTCTATAACATTTTTTTTTTCCTTTCTGCTTTGCTTTCATTATTTTCTTTGCACAGATTCCAATGATGTCACAGTTTCTAGTTTGTATTATCCCCTATACATACAGTAAACATTTTTAACAAACTTCATCCATTATGTGTAGTGTAAAAAAGTAATGTTTTATACTATTAAAAAAAAAAGCAAGACATTGTCCAGAATCATCAATAATTTCAAAGAGAAACTCAAGATGCAATTTTGTGTTTACTGATCTCCACTTACAGACTGGTGAGGGTTTTACTTTCATTTCAAAGGCAAACTATTGATCCAACTTCTAGCCACTGACGAATCAGCAATCATTTTGACTAAAAGTATTTTTAAAAATTTCAGTTTTATTTTGATAAAGTTGCTAATCAGGGCAGCATTTCATGTTAACACTCTTGCCATTTTGTCAATAAACTTTCTAAAGGAATGACATGTTTTTTTGACTTGCGTAGTCTGGAAATGTGTGTATATAAGAGAATGCCAAAAATATCTTAAGAAATGCCTTGACCTGTGCATAAAAGAAAGCCTCGGATGTTGGGCTTTGCGTTCGCCATCCTGCCGTGTGTTTTCTGAGCCCACTTGTCCGCTCTGAGTGCCGTGAGCTCCAGTGGGCTGTCAAGCCAGGCCAGTTTCGAGCTGCCAGCTTTTGTGAGGTGAGATTGTTTAGTAAAATGTGAACAGGGGCAGCCGGACTCGCCACTGTGCCACCATGCTCCCCTCACATTAGAAATGCCCCTCAAGTGCAGATGATGTGCAAATAAGCAGGGGTTCAAAGATTTTAGGAGCACCTCAACAACAAAACATTTTAGGCACTTTACATTGATAATATATGAACACAAAATAATTAAAAATAAAAAATGACAAGTGAAGAAAGTGCATAAAATCAGAGCCAGCCAAGAACACGTCGTACATGAAGTGAGACTATAGCGAGTATCCCACAAACAGGTCAAAGAGAAATCACTGAAATGTTTAATCAGATAAGCAAATCTTTAAATTAAGATTTAAATAAATCAAATGACTGAATTTAGTTGAAAGATGGAAAGAATTCCTGAGTTTTAGAGTAAAGTCAAGCAAAATGACACCTTTTATTGGCTAACTAAAAAGATTACAATATGCAAACTTTCGAGGTAACTCAGGCCCCTTCAGTCAGGCAAGATGTAAAGATGTTTGCCTCGATATCCTGCATATTGTAATCTTTTTTTAGTTAGCCAATGAAAGGTGTCATTTTGCTTGACTTCTCACTTTAATCCATAATGGCTAACACGGTACAACACCCCTGAGTTTTAGAGCAAAATTAATAAGCAACATTTTACACTTCTACGTTGGGAAGGGCAGAAGATAAGCAACAGCAGAGCAGAGAGTTCTGGTTGGCACTTAAGAACAAATTAAATTCAGTAAATACAGCAAATTGAACTACTGTGTAAAATGATTTATATATAAAAAAAAATGAGCATTAAGACATGAAAGCATTGCTTTGACTAGTAGAGAGTGAGCAGAGGTGAGGCAGCGCTGCCAAGTCACTGGTTCTTGTTTTATTTGGGTGAGGCCTTCTGCCACCTTGTGTACTCTTCATTGTTCTTTCTTTGCACAGTTGCCTGGCCGCTCACAGAGTTGTGTCACTTCAGTAAGTAAGTGCGACACTGAAAGGTTTCTGATGTGAAAGCCGTTGCCAGCAGCTGATAAGGGTCGGTGGTCTTTCTGGTAATGACATCAACAAGACTTAAGTAACGCTGACCTTTGAGTGTTTATTTACTCTCTGGCCAATTGGCAGGTATCTCAGTTTTTTTTTTTTTGCCTCATCAACTCCTTCTCACAGAATTAGCAGATGCTTTATGAGACTCAGTTGACCCTCAATGGTCTCTTCTGGTTTTTGGGGTTGTGTCTTTGCTCATTCGTCACTTTTGCCGGAGATCTTGAAGGTGTGTGATGAAAACTTCTGGATGACCTTCAGTAAGGTCTGGTAAAAGGGCTTCAGTCACCTTGTTGATCAGCCTGCTTGGTACCTACAAGATAGAGAGAAACTTTCAGCACAAGTCTACTTGGTCAATCACATTCCATCCAGTTGTGGGGAGGTAGCAGGCCTCCTCTGAAATTACCAGCCACTTTCAGGCCAAGAGAGGGTGAGAAAAGCACTGCACCATAGCCTTAAGGGGCTAAGCCCAGTGCAGGACTCTACTGTCAGACCCACCATCACTGTTTTAGTCTTTACCCAGAAGCTTGTGATCATAGTTTATGACTGAAGCATCATCATCCATTAAGTGAAGAGCTTCACCCAAGGACTTGGCACCTTGACCGGTATTGTCCAGTGCAGACCCCACAGCACTGTGTCAGTCCCACAATTCTGTTTCTAAAAGCCACTTCCCCTACACCTGCAGAAAGAATGGCAGCCTTTTGATGGAGTGGAGCACAACGACACCATTTGGAGGTATCATTCATGTGTTGACCGTATTGGCAGCTGCGATCTGACCGTGTAAGGTCTACAGCATGGGAGTGAGATGCACCGCGTAGACACCATGATATTCTGTCCATGAAAATGTAGAGTCAACCAGACCCCCACCTGCCCATATTAAACTGATTTTCGTTCATGCTAAAACCACAAACACTGCAAGCACTAAACACAGTAGGAGCCCCTAGCCCAACAACGACACCAAGACTGCTAAATTCCCACAACTTCTCTGATGGCTGTGCTTGAATACAGAGCAACCCCACTATCCTGCACCTCCTGGATGTGTGTAAGGGTTGACTTGGGACAGGCCACCATTCCTGTACTCCACAATGGTGTTTGTGGAGAGGCCGAGTGACTTCAGTTCTAGTTGGAATGCCCTTGCCTTACTCTTGAAGCATTGCCCCTTACTGAAGTGCTACCATGACACCCTTAGTTTGAGTACTTGAGGCCCAACCCCAAACACCGCTGCAACTCTAGAGCAAGCGTCCAGTGCCAGAAGGTCATATATCATTACATCGTTGTATTTCTTTAACCTTCCTATGAGAGAATAACAGTTGTCCACGTAAACACATAGTGCCCCTCCACCCCCATATCCTTGGTAATATTTTACCTGCTTTCCTAGAATTGTTACAATTTGCTAAATCCATCTTTGCAGCCCCAAACAGGAAAAGCAGTTGTATGGCACACAGTCGGGTGATTGAGTACCCGACACCAGCCTATAGCCTCTCCAGAGCTGAAGAGAGACCAGCCACGGCTCCAGAGCCTACGCTGTATTCAGGGGTGAGAGAAGCTAAATATTGCAGACCAGACTGGGGAGTGAGTCCATCAGGTAAGCTGATTTGGCTTTTCCTAATTAAAATTTAAATTCTGTAAGACTGTACACTCTTATTATGGCATCCAAGAGTGGAGACAGGGTGTGTTGGCCGGGCGTCCAAGTAAGAATTTCATGCACTGTGCACTTCGGCGTGACCACAGCAACATTAAACACCTACAGTCCATCAAGCCGTGTGAAGTGTCTGTGCGGGCTCACGTCATCATCCTAGAGTGAGTGACATTTAAATGTGAGATAGCTGCATGTGTGCCAGTGTAATGCCCCTTTCAAATTTGGTCAGGATTGTCTTGAATCCTGGCTTTCAGCCCCATACATTTGAAGCTGGCACCCCCCACGCCTTTGTGTTGTGTTAGTGGCCCATGTGATGGACTGGCCTCCTGTTCAGGGTCAGTCGCCTGCCTGAAGTGAGACTGTTAGGTGCCCACTTTTGGAAATAAATCAGGAAATTAGTTACTGGATGTTACAGTACAGTTATTCTTGCAAAACGCTCAAACACACCTAATGTGTTTTAAATAACCAGAACTTTTTCCAAGTGTATTCAAAATCCTGTACATTTTTTCAGTGTATGCTTTTATTCTTCATATCTCCTTATTCCATTAGACATGTTGCAGGAGCTCTGCAGCATTGTCCATGGTGCATGGGCCTACTTTTGTAACTGGCCACACTCCAATGAATATCTTTAATGTGTTCACCCACAATGTGGACCGGAGAAGATTTCGAGTAACCTGAGAAAAGCCAAATAAGAAATGCAAAGGCATGCCAACTCTGCACAGGCAGCTTGGAACTGAACCCGGGACACACCACCATGTCTGTATCGCTGCCCGCACACACCAGTAAGCTCCATGTCTGACCTTCGTTTATTGTAAACACGGGTATATCGTTTGAAGTTGGCCTGACAAAGCATTGTACTCACAGTTTTGGGTCGCTGGAGCCTTGACCTTGCTGAGTCTGGGGTCTTGTGCTCGGACATTTGTGAAAGCTGCTCAGAATGTCTCGATGGGTTCAGTGCTGGTTGGACACTCCACCCTCCAAAAGCTGGAAGAAAATGAAAGAATTTATGCTACGGACAGGTGTGTAAAAACTAAAAAGAAATTTTAAGTGAGTTAAGCTAAGCTGTCCTCAGCAGTCCCGAGTGTGACCCTGTTGTGTCTCCAGTTGAGTGAAGTATGTGCTGAGGACTCCACTCACTCCCCTGCCACACACATTCATGCCTGCTGGCCTCGGACCATGTAGGTCATTGGAGTAACATGAAGTACTGTAGGTGAAGAAGTCGGAGATGAGCTGCGTTTTGTGACATGGCACTTTATCCTGTTGTAGACTGTTGCTTTAAAGGACTGACCTTCAGGTATTAGGTGGAATTCAAATGACAGTCTGCTGGTATTATGACTAATGTATGTGTCGTACAACATTTCCCAAAGCTTTAGCCTAAAACCACCAGCCTGTACTGTTGACACAAAGCAAGATGGACATATGCTTTTTGTGCCAAATTCAGGCTATGAGACCCTGTCGCAGACCCAGGACAGGCTGGTGGGATTACATCTCTCGACTGGCTTGGTGCTCTGGGAGTAGAAGAACTGTAATCTGTAGCTGCGCATAGTAAAGTCTGGCCTGCTGCTACTGCGGCCCTCACCAGGAAAAGCAGTTTGAGATGATCTGCATGGATCAATGGAAATTAGGACTTGTCAGATTAGGTGCCATTTTCACAGTTTTCAGGCAGCCAGTTTTAGTGGCCATGTGCCTGGTGCCCATGCCACCTACAGAAGAACAACCTGAGGTCCTCTCTGCTGCTGTAGTCCTATATGTACACTACTGTGATCTGAGGATTCATGGCAGCCATTTCTGAGCAGCTGGAATCTCCACATGTGGCACAGAAGACGACACCATGGTCAAAGTCACTCAGATCACTTGTCTCCTCTGTTCTAATTTGTGGTCAAACTGCCCGCCAAAGTCCACATGATCAGGTGTCCCCAATAAAGTGGCCAGTGAACGTTTCCATGTTGGAGATTCAGTGCCGCTCTACGGATGCTGTGTGTGCTCGAGTGGTGAAGTGTGTGTGGCAGTCACACCTCGGAGTAAATGAGGGGCCGGTGTTGTGACTTAGGTGAAAGGCCATGTTAGGATTTGTTCTGATTAGCACCTCCTTGTGAAGCAATAACAAAAGAGCTGACCGTTCACATATCGTGTGGACCTCAAGGACCACTCAGACTATTTATAGCTGTTCATATCTTTAGTCAAATTGCTTTTTTAATTAACATTTCAAAATATTGAGAATCTTTTTCCTTGATGGAGCACATTGCAGTATCTGCTGTAGTACAAAAAGGATGTTAGCCATTCCTGTTGTATTACGTTCATGGAGAATCACAGACACTTGGAATAAGCAGTGAAGTAGTGTGGGGACCTTTAAAACTCAAATTGATGTTAGTTTGGATTAATGAAGTGGACAGCAGTGGCGTGGTTTGTTTGGCTGAATGGCCTGTTCTCATCCAGATTCTTCTCGTGTTAGATTAATGTGATTTGTGAGAAGCTTCCATTTTAACAGCTGCTTAACAAGTTTTAGGGTCATGTGACACCACTTATATTTAGTTGGTCACATTTGGTGCCATCAGCAGCGCTGGACATTAGAAGTTGCTTCAAAGCTTGACTAAAGTTTCAGAATATTAGAAGACAGAATGTAACACCTATAAGTCTTGTGCAGTGAGCAGCTGACTCAACTCTGATGATTTTGGAATATGGCCTCCTGTCAGGACCTCCAGCTACACCTGCAGGTGAGCTAAAGTGGCTTATAGAGCTGAACATGAAAACATCTGTCTGTTTTTTTTATTTTCTGCAAGGGTTTGGTGTGCCAGAGGAAGCTGCCTGCACTATTATAAGGCCATCTAGTTGTTCAGAGACGTCCCTGGCAGGATTGGTTCAATAATACAGTGCAGGGCAAATGACAAGATGAAATGCGACACCTTTAGCGTGTCTGCACTCTTGGCAGTCATGCGTGGGAGGAAAGAAACTCGTTTCACTGGTTTGTGCAGCTTACTACCCAGGAGCTGAGGAGAGCAGAGCGTGATGGGGCCAGGAAGTGCAATTGGGTCTATGTAGCAGCGGCTGTGCGTAAATTTAGCACGATATGGTAGCTCATCTTGGCTTGGTTCCTGCCCTGCTCCAAATATTGTTGGATGTAGGGTGCACTCTCACATAATCTGATTAAACATGATGACTGTTTGTGCTCCGCCAGTAGTTGGACCCCTTCTAATACAAACTAGTGAGGCATGCACTTGAAGCAGACATCTTGACAACCTTTAAGAAGTAACTGGGTGGTAAGATACCAGGAAACCTTCAGCTATCAGCTGAACACACAAGCCTGATGGACCGATTGGCATTATGGAGAAATGATTAAACTTTCTATTCACTGAATTTAAAGCCAAAGTCCAAACAAACTGAACGAGGGAGAACCTAAAGAAGTCTGGAATTAAATTGTTAAATATTAATAGATTCAAGGAAAATATCAATGAAAACACCCAGGGGTCCACCATCATCAAGCAGAAACAGCTTGGGAAAGCCAACACTTCCAGTCGTGTTTCCATCTAAGTGCGCTTTATAAAATAACTTCATAAAAAAGTTTATGTGAACAGAACTTCATTTTTAGACGTATCAATACAGCATCATCAGAAAATTAATTTGATGATAAAACAATATTTTTATTAAGTGATACAAAACTAAGTTGTAATATTTTTAATAGGCTGTGCTGGCCAAAGGCACCACCAGAGTGGCACAGTGTGGGTATACTGCCCACCGATAAAAGAGAGAATCGACCTGACAGGGAAAAGAAAAAAGCAACTCCACGTGTTCATTCCTAAGTTTGAACGCAAGCTTTGGTAAGCAGTTCTATTTTGCCGTGTTATTGCATACTCCTCTTATTGAAGATTATTACAGTAGTAGTAGTAGTACAGTGGTGCCTCGTATTTCGAATTTATTTCATTTCAGGAGGCTGTTCGAACTCAGAAGTGTTTGATGTCTGAATCAATTTTCTCCATTAGTGAAATAATCCTTTCCCAAACCCTAAACAATACCCATTTCTATAAATTTAAATAGCAAATACACATAATTTAAGGTAAAATAACACAATTAAATGGTCTAAATAATAATTTAAAACATGAAAACGATGAATAAAATATGTAAATGCTGTGTGATTAAATGAAAATTGCATTTACTATGCCTTAGTGAGGATTGGTGATGTCCCGTGTGGCTGGTGGAGAGGAAGAGAAAGGTTACTGTTTGAATGGGGAGTCAACTTTGGTATCTTAAACATGGCCGCCACATCCGCCACACGTGTACCACATTCATGCTTCACCATAAGTTAACTTTTTCACCTCATGCATAATGCAAGATATGCTTTCACAGTGACAGCGAGAGACGACTTTGGCGCACAACAGATTACGTTTACGCTCACTACATAAGCACCATCTGTTGCTGCATTTATGTCACTGCTTGTGCAGGTCGAACACTGAAGCATCGTTTGAACTGCGGAGCAAATTTCTCTCGAATTTAGCGTTCAAACCCTGGAACGTTCAAAGTCAGAATCGTTCAAAGTACGAGGCACAAGTGTAGTAAAATAATGTCACATTTTAAGAGTGTCCATTTCGGTCTCGGAATGCTTTACTGTTTAACAACGGGCCCATGGTATATACTGCACACTTGGATCCATGAATTTCGTTTGGGGATTTACAGTTAAAGGTTTGCTGCTCCTGCAATCTACTAACGGAATCCATGCGCTACATGACTGTGCATATAGCACACTGAAGTGTCTTCAAATCTGACTCAAAGGTTTGCCCTCTATGGGATGAAATCATCAGTGAAAACTTAATGTAACAACTGCCTTAAAGGAAAAAGGGGAAATTGCTTTTTTTACGACCATATTATGTGCATTTCATACTTGAACAAGTACTACGTGCTGGCAGAGATGTGTCACATATGCAATATTTGGACATTACACAAATCTAGTGCCGTTACATAGTTAATTAAAAACACAAGACGAGTCTTACCGGAAAAACCTCGGGAGAAGGATTTAGGGGCTTAAGTTGATACAATATTTCATTAAGCAGAAGCATTTGCAAAAATGTAAATAAAATGTTGAATAGAAATCACTTCTGTTATTCCCAGGCTATATGCCATCCCACATCTGGAGTACTGTGTGCTGTTCCAGTGGCTATACTACACAAGAAGACATAGCAGCACCCAAGTGCATTCTGGGACAAAAGGGCATGGCCTACTCTGACAGGGAATGAAACCTCTGCAGACTCAAGCAGACTAATCCAGCCCTCCAGAGTTCTCAAAGGCACTGATAAAGTTAATCTAGAAGAATTGTTTAAATTAAATAGTGACTCAAATACTCAAGGGCACCCACAGAAACGAAGAGGAAGAGCATTTAAGACCAAAGGTGGGAACTGTGGAGTTGTGGAGTTGGGAGTCGAAACCTCAACTGCTATTTGAATGAGGTACTAAGATAATTTAGCCACCTAAATAAGTCTGATCCACTGGGTGGTCTCATCTCATTTATCAAACTTATAGTTTTTATCATGATGCAGTTGTGAATATTTATCATATATTTAAATATATTTATCAAAGTAAGTATTCCCCTTTTTGGCACTCTGATATTGCTGTCTAACTGCTCTTTATAACTTGTATCATTGTGCTCAATTCATTACCTGGCTGAGTACTTCGGATGCTGCTTGCACTTCGGGACAGCGCTGAGGCAGATTTCCTTGTTACACCTTAAAGGGAAAAAAAAAATAATTGTTTACATTATTAATTAAAAAAAAAAAGATCTGCATCTTTTATGTGGGAAAGATGAGCCACCATGATTTTCAATTTAGTGAAATCCAAATAAACTGCGTTATTATGACAAGGCATTCTAACATTTAAGGTCATATCCTAATTCCTCTTTACCTTCTGACTTGTCAAAATTCAAATTGAAGACCTAAAATTACAATACAAGTTGTTGTATTTAATGCTGTTTTATTGTGTCTTATTCTGTTTCTATGCATTGTATAGCCTGTATTTATCTTTATTTAGCATTTTAGTGCATTTATTACAGTATTTGTATTCAATGTTGTATATGCCCCATTGTTCTTTAAACTTTCTGTGAAGTGCTATATAAATAAAACATTATTATTATCCTCTTGAGTTCTGCTAGATTGGCTGTGAAGTGTCTGGAAATTAACATCGTCAGGTCTCTCCACAGATATTCTATGGGGTTAAATCGCCCAAAGCCACTCCGATGTTGTCTTGACTGAATGCTTTGGGTGGTTGTTGTGCCATGAGGTGAACTGTCGCCCCACTCTGAAGTAGCAGGTTTTCTTCAAGGACCTCTCTGTATTTGGCTGCATTTATACTCCCTTCAATTCTGGCCAGACCCCCCTGTCCCTGCCACTGGTAAGCACCCCCGTAGTATGATGCTCCCACCACGATGCTTCACTGTAGGGATGGTATTAGGTGAGTGTTGTCTGTTCAGACCAAAGAATCTTTCTCCTTGTGCTTTCAGAGTATTTTAAATGCCATTTAGCAGACTCCAAGCAGGAGTTAGCCACTTTAACATAAATGTCTGATTGGTTGATTGCTGCTGAGGTGACCATCCTTCTGCCAGGCTCTCCCATCTTAGCAGAGAACTTCTGAAGCTCTTAGAGTGACTATTTGGTTTTTGGTCACCTCTCTGACCAAGGCCCTCCTTACCCATTTACTCAGGTTTGGCTGGATGGACAACTTTAAAAAGAGGCATTCCATTTCACAATTATTGAGGCCTTTATGCTCCTGCAAAAGCTTTAGAAATGGTTGTATCTCATTTATACACAATTTTATCACAGAGGTCAACACAGAGTTCTTTGGACTTCATAAGGTAGTTTTTGTCCTGCTATGCAGTGTGAATTGTGGGACCTCCTATACACAGGTGTGTGTCTTTCTAAACACTGGCCAATCAATTTGAACTGAAACAGGAGGACTCCAGTCAAGTTCTAGACACATCTCAGGGAGAAACAGAGCAAACAGGATGGACCTGAGCACAATGTGGAGTGCCACAGCAAAGAGCTGGAATACTTACCTCAGCGAGAGGTTTTGCTTTTTAATACATGTGCAGACTTTTCTGAAAACGTTTTCACATTGTCATTATGTTTTATTGAGCATAGATTTATGGGCAAAATGGCAAATCTACTTATTAAAATGAAATCTGCAACACGATAAAGTGTGCAGAAAGTAAAAGGGTATGAAGGGGACTGGCGGTATCATGGTCTGGAATCCCTACAGATTTTATTTTTCTCCAGCCGTCTGGAGTTTTTGTTTTTCTGTCCCCTGGCCATTGAACCTTACTCTTATTCGATGTTAATGTTGATTTATTTTTTATAATTATGTCTTTCATTTTTCTATTCTTTAATATGTAAAGCACTTTGAGCTACTGTTTGTATGAAAATGTGCTATATAAATAAATGTTGTTGTTGTTGTTGAATACTTTGTGAATCCACTGTATACATGAGAAGGTCCTGCGATGGACTGGTGGCATCTTTAGTGCTGCCCATGACGGCATTGCAAGCAAATTTGAGAATGTTCTGTCATTTCTAGTTTTCAAGAAATAAATTCAGGGTTGTGGAAGACAATATTTTACGCTTGTAGCACTTGGAACGATTAGAAAATGGAGTTACACATACTGTACTTCCGCTTCTCAAATTGAAATTGCCAAAAATACATACTTCATATTTGAGTTTTGACAAGTCAAAATAATTTGATCTCAAATGTAATTTTGACTCATCCTAATGTGATTGTTGCCAAAATTATGACACTGGATGTGAAAACGGGATACGCTACTCAAATATGTTTGGATTTGGAGGTCCATTCCTACCTCCCTGCTGGACATTTTCAGTACCTGCAGAAGAGCCTCTGTGGGACAGAGTAGACTCAAAATCATACACTTGACTCTGAAGTTCATCGACTCGCTGGAAAGCATCAAGTTTCAGACTCCGCTCGTGGGAAAGTTGGCTTTTGACCTGTCAGCAGAAAAAAAAAATCACTTATGGCAGCAGGGAACTTGAAATAGCAAGAAAAAAAAGAGAAAAATATACCATGATAAGTGCTCCAAAAAGAGGAAGAGCATTTTGTTTTCTTTTTGAGTCAGAATATATATCTGCACTTGTCACTTCACTGTTTTTGTGCTTTAAGAGGCTTAATTTGCCACACACGATCTATCATTTTCCTTCCTGAAGCAGGTCTTTCCTAAAATTTGGTGATGGCATTCGACTCCTCTTACGCTGAAGATCTCTTATCAGACACTCCAGAAATGTCAGCACTGCACCATTGGCAGAGTGGCTTTGCTCTGAACTCTCAAGTAAGTTGCACTTTGGCAGGAGTAGGTGAACTTCACTACAGTTGCCCCCTGTTCATCACTATGAGCATTGGGTTACTAATACACTAATTGATGCACTAATTAATTTGTCTTAATTGAGCTTTTTACTCAATTATTGGAAATGATGTGTATTAAAACACAGCAATACATGCATGATCAGATAAACTTGCCTCCTCTTTGGACATCCTGTACTATGGTTCATATTCACATCGGCCACTTGTACCCTTAAGCTCATCATCAGTTTGTATCTAAAGCGTATAGTGTACAGAACTGATTAAAAAGCAATAGGCTATCAGTTGTGTAGTACAAATGAAAGGAACCTATGCCTAATCTATTATCATACACTTACAAGGCCACATCTGTAATATTCTGTGGCAAATTTCTTGTAACTACTACTGCCCGGGACCACTCACCATGTGTACACCCGTATTACACTCTCTCGTACTGTGCTAGTTTAGGGCATCCATTAGCCCAGGGGTCCCCAACTCCAGTCCTGGAGGGTCCCAGTGGCTGCAGGTTTTCATTCTAACCCTTTTTTTAATCAGTGCACTGTTTTTGCTGCTATTAACTTCTTTTGTATCAATTTCAATTGACTTGGTTTTTTTTTTTTAAGATTTTTTCCCCTGAAGTTCTTCATTGTTTCTCTGAATTGCTTCATTTCTTTCCTTAAACAGAAATGAAATGTGAAGTGAGTGAGCCAACTAAGACCAACTAAGCCAGGGCCTCAACCACCAACCAATTTCACGCCAACCAGTTGCTTAATTAGGTGCGGATTCTTGTCATTAATTAAACCCGTTCTTTAATTTCATGGCTTGTTGCTGCTCTCATTATGCAAAGGCATACATTTCTGAAATTGTTCATTTTCTCCTTTCTAAGAGCACTGTTAAAATGTTTTGGGGACCTGAGCAGATCAACATCCTTGAGACCTTCATCTTTCTTTATTTTCAGATATTGTATGATGGACACACTTTGTTGGTCATGTTTTGGCTCATTTTGTATCTCGTTATTGTTTGGCAACTAATTATGGAAAAAGAAACAATTGAGGGGTCCGAGTGTTCAAGAGCAATTCAATTAAATGAATTCAAAAGACGTTAATTATGAGCAAAAACAGGTCACTAATTAAGAAAAAGGGTTAGAATGAAAACCTGCAGTCACTGGGACCCTCCAAGACCGGAGTTGGGGACCCCTGCATTAGCCTAACACAAAGCTAAACGCACATATTCAGGATGTGGGAGGAAGATATTGGGTGAAAGTGCAAACTGCAGCTGGGCCAGCATACACATTCAGTTTACAGGAGGTGGCAGGCAACAGCGCCAGCCATTGTGTCGATAAACCATACAACTCACCATCACCATTTTTGACTACCTTCTGCTATCATGTTATTGTACTGTATTATGGTTTAACTTCACATCATGATGTCGGCTTCATTTAATAATGGCAGGCAGTGTGCTGCAGTGGTTAAGGCTGTGGACTTCAAATACTGAGGTTGTGGGTTCAAATCCCGCTATGACACTGTGTGACCCTGAGCAAGTTACATGACCTGCCTGTGCTCCTATTGGAAATACAAATGTAACCAATTGTGTCATAAATGTTGCAAGTTCCCTTGGATAAAGGTGTTGTAATTTATATTGTGCTTTTTTTAGCCAATTCAAAGCACTTTACATAGACAGCAGGTTACCACTTTAGCCACCATCAATGTGCAGCATCTACTGTACTTGGATGATGACCAGACATTAGCTATTAGGTGGTAAAAGGGTTAGAGAGATAGTTAGCCAACAGGGGATGATTGGTGGTCAGAATGGCCAGGCTGCCATGAGCAATTTAGCAAGAACATTGGGGAACGCACTACTCTTTTTTTTTTTTTTTAAAGATGTTCAAGGATCTTTATGACTAAAGTGTCCCAGGACCATGTTTTTACACCTCATCTGAGGAAGCACCATTGATCCAGCACCATGTCCCCATAACAGCCTTGGGGTCCACAGACATATGTACCCCCCCTGCTGGCCGCACCAACACCTCTTCCAGCAGCAACCCAAGCTTTCCCTGGTTGGTGTCCCATGCAAGTACTGACCTGGGCCAAATGTGCTTAGCTTCAGGTCGATTACCTGTTCTGAAGTGCAGGTAGTATGGTTGACAGTACATGAAGTTGCCATTTTTTAGAAATTTGCCTTTTGACTTTACAAATATTAAGCACATATGTATTATGACACACTAGATTCATTTTCTGCTATTAGTATATTTTTTCAGTATACTACTTTGCTTATCAATTTGACAGTCTTTGCAGTGCTGTTAGTGTGTAGCGCATGCATGTCGGAAGACCTCCTCACAGGGTTTGTGATAACCCGCCAAGGCATGAGAGGGCGCTGTCGCTAACATTCTCTTCTGCTTCTCTCCCCGCAGCTCAGAGAAAACCGCCCAGTAAGGGCACTTAGCCACACCCCCTTCCAATTTATCACTTGTAAGAAGTGCGGCTGCCCAGAAGGAGCCATCTTTTGTGATCAGAGTGACCCGCTGGATGGAATACTAAGAGCCAAATACTTTTTGTTAATATTTCGCCCAAAGGCAGCTTCTACAATGCCAAGAGGTGTAGTTTTAGTTGGATTTTGTTCAATTAAACAGGACAACCCAGTGTGTGTCTCAACGTTTTACTGTTCTTTGACCTGTCATTCCTGTACCCTGCCACAGGGGTGCTATATACAATAAATTAAATTATCGCTGGCATACTGTATTCAAAAACCTACGTTTTTATCCCTTCTTCACAATGGTAAAATTAAAGAAAGAGATGCATATATTTGCGCAACTCAAGAACAAACATAACATTTGACAGCTAAAGGTCCATATGAATTACCTCACGGATGTCTTTGTCAATCTTCCTCTGTTGCAGTTGGCTTATTTTGGAAGTTTTCTCCAATTCTTCCATTATTACCCGGAGCTTATGCTCCTTCTCCCCGATTTCCTCTTGTAGTCGGCCCATATTGGCTGACTTTACACCATCCAGGTGCTGTCGGCTTCGGGTGTCTTCTGCGGCCCGGTGTTCGGCCTCCTTCAGTAGCTGTTTCTTTTGGAGCAAGGAATGCATGCAGTCATTACTAACAGGCAGAAAATGTCTCCTTCAGAACACATACTTAGAGTACATAAATATTTAAATGTGGTAAAACTCATCATCTCAACAATACACCATTAAAAATGGCACACTCCTGTTTCTCTCTGTCTGATCTGTTCATTATAATTTATTGTTATATTTGATGGTACAATGGAAACCATTTGTTGTTAGTCCTTCTGGTATAGAAATATGCATCAAGAATACTGAGATGGTAAAACAAAACAGGATGACACAAATTATTAAACAAAGTAACTACAAAAAATGCAAAAGTATTACACTTGTACCAAACCAACAAGTACGGGTCCTTGATAAGGAAAACCCTTTTGAGTAACCAGTTTGATTAACTTGGTTATATATAAAAGTGTGCGGTATATGTTATTAAAAGAAAATCATTTGAAGTTTTAATTTGACAAGTACAGAAGCAATAGTTGGTGTCACTTGGTGCCAAACTTCAGATTTCTAACAGTGTATTTCAAAGAAGTGACCAAGCGAACAGAAGTGTTAACTGTTTAGGGAGCTGTGCTGTCTATGTCTTCAGTATGATTACATTTCTAATTATATGGATATCCTGTATCTATCCATCTACCAGTTCTCTGAACCCATTTAACCCAGGGGGAAAGACATTTGATGTAAGGTGTGCACCAACCCAGTTTGGGTATCTGTGCATCAGAGGACAAACCAGCCTGATTTAAAACCTGCTGGGCAACATGAACATTGGGATAATGTACAGTATAAACTGCACATGGAGAGCCAGGGGTCCACGATTCAAAACCAGCATTCCAAATCATGTGTGTGATGACCAGGGGGCCGAAGCCACCGTTAAGACAAATTAGGCAATCACCTCGGGCGCAGATCATAAGGCGAGTGGGGAACCCAGCCACACGGGTTAGCTACCGAATAGCTGGCTGGCACACTAATAACCTTGGCCTAGGGTGTAAAATAACCTGGCACTGGCAAAGATAACAGTTACATTTTCCTTAGATTTTAACAATTCTCTATAATGTCTCTACGCAATTCTCTGTGCTTTTCCAAGAGGTGCTGTATAAAATATACTGTGCATGGCATATTGTCCTGGTATTGAATTATTTACTGTATCAGTACCAGCAGAAATAAAAAATAAAAAGACATGTGCTTTCTATCTGTTTTTAAATAATAAAACTGTAATAACGGCACTGGGCAGTACTTTGGCTTAATGATGTGCCAGCGCATTTCCACAAAGTATGCCAAAATGTTCGACTGCAGTAGCAATCTGTTCTATCCACAAGTATTTCACAATGGCTCATCAGTGTTCTGGGGAGCTGCAGCCTTTGTGACTAACTGTTGTAAAGGTGTGGTGTACATTTTGATGTGTCTAGTCTATCAAACAGCACGTCTTTATACTATAGGGGACACCACTTCATCATCATTTTAAATAATGGCATTTGTAGTGAGTACAATCACCGTGTATTTTGTGAAGTAAAACTACAAGCGACAGAAAAATGAAGCCTTGTCTGATAAAAAAAATAGCCAGAGAGATCATGAAAAGGTTAAAAATACAAAACAACAGTTAATGCAAATATGTCATACATGACAGCTCTTGGCAGGAAGCACCACAGTCTTGGAACCAAAGACCTGGATGGCAGGAGCATTTAGCACTATTATCATCCAAGCTTTACTTTCTACATACAATAATTAACAGGAGTAAAAAATAACGTTTTGTCTCATAGGGTAGTTATCATGTCCTCTTTCTTTAATCATAAAATTAAACATTTAATCTCCGCCATGGACAAACAGAAGCAGGAATTGACAAAGACCAAGGTGAAAAATGTCAACAGACTTTGGAATTTTACTTACCAAAGCATACCCAGACACATAATAAACTCTGGTAATAATTAAATTGCCCATTTACTGAACATCCCCCACTCTGTTCAAGTAAATGTGATCTATTTATTATTATAACAGCAGTCGTTTCATTCCAGAGGCTGTGGGAGGAAGCCTGCACAGGGCACCATAAGAATCTCCGGCCTCCCTGTAACCAGCGGGCACACAATAGGAGTGTCTGACATGTTGCAAAGTCGGAGTGAATGTTTTGTTACGGACTCTACAAACTAAAAATAATTCAAATTAAACTGTAGTCTAGCATGATAAGTTGTAATCATACTGTGAGAGGAGATTTAATTGTAAATGTTTGCTATGTTGCATAGTAACGATAATTTTAAATCATTCCAGCTATTTACTGAAAATGTATTAATTATAACACTTTCCTTCAGGTACTTTGGTTTTCCTCCCACATCCTCTAAAATGTGCAGTTTAGATTAAGCGCCGGGTGTGAATGTGCCCTCTGGCCCCTGCCTTGCAGCCAGTGCGTCCATGAATGGCACCGGCTCTTCATGACTCTGAACTGGATGACTGTGTTACAAAATTTATGGATAGACAGCTGAAGGGTTTAAAACAAATCATGCATGTTGGAGAGCATCCTGGCAGCTTTGGGCACAAAATAGAAACCAGATAAGGGTGTGATGCCAGTCTACCCATATTGGGAAAGGTTCCAGTTGCCAACTTACTTAACATGAGCATCTAGAAAATGTCCACTGTGCCTGGAGTGAGCAGAATGTCGAGGCTCAGCACCGATAGTATCAGGATGGAAACTGAACGTGGGTCACTTGATTTATGAAGCAGCAGTTCTAACAGCTTGGCTAGAATGCTGCTCAGAATAGTTGCATGCATAAATATGATGTTTTTACAAATGTATTTAACTTAAACTTACATAAGTGTTTCTTTGTTTTATCACTTGCCACCCTGTGCAAACATATTTTACTTGATAAAATAAAAGGCTGACCATGTGTCCAACTTCCAAAATCTGTGTACAATATTGTGGATAGTAACTGATGGGTCATCTTGTGCAAATGAACACAATGTTTATTTCTGGGACAATGTTTTGCAACAGACTGACCCGTGTGACCTGTGACCAGGGTGTGATAGTCCGCTTACAAATGGTACACATTTACATGTTTTCATGGTGTTGAAGCGGCCCTCCTGAAAATATTCAACGACATCTCTCTTATTACTGACTCAGGTGACACGGCAGTCCTTCTCCTCCTTGACCTGTCCGCTGCCTTTGACACTATTGACCATGAGATATTGCTGATGCGGCTTGAACATCTTGTTGGGCTTAAAGGGGCTGCTTTTAACTGGTTCAGGTCATATTTAACTGGTAGACACTTTTCAGTGACTTTAAATTCCTCTTTTTCATCTACTGCTCCTCTTAAATGTGGTGTTCCTCAGGGATCCATTTTGGGTCCTATTTTATTCTCTATATACCTTCACCCTATTGGAGCGATTTTTAGGAAATTTTATATTTCTTTTCACTGCTATGCTGATAATACTCAGGTTTATATTCCTGTCTGCAACTCTGCAACAAATCAACTCCACAACTGTCTGTCTGAACTAAGATCCTGGATGGCTAATAATTTTCTTGATCTAAATCAAAATAAAATGGAGGTGCTTATTAGTGGGTCCATCAGCTAAAGCCCAAATTGGTCTTGGACTTCTCATCTCTTTCTCTGTCTGTTGCAAACGTCAAGTCCGCAATCTTGGTGTTATCTTTAACAGTAATCCTCTCTTTTGAGAAACAAGTTAATTCTGTAGTCAAGAGTTGCTTTTTTCAGCTTCGTCTATTAGGTAAGATCAAGCCTTTTTTATCTTCTAGGGATCTTGAGAAAGCTATTCATGCTTTTATTTTTTTTTTTTCGCCTCGATTACTGCAATTTGCTGTATTCTGGAATTAACAAATCCCTGATACAAAGGTTACAGCTGGTCCAGAATGCTGCTGCTCGCTTTCTGGTTGGGGCAAGAAAGTATGACTCTGTTTCTCCTATTTTAGCTTCTTTAAACTGGCTGCCTATCTGTTTTCGAATTGATTTTAAAATCTTGCTGCTAGTTTTTAAATCTTTACATTAGGCTTGCTCCTGCCTATTTATCTGAATTGGTTGTTTTACACCAGCCATCTGGAGTGATTTGATCTTTCTGGTCAGTTGTCTCTTGTTGTCTCTCGTACCAAGTGTAAAACTAAGGGGTACAGGGCTTTTGCAGCTGCTGCGCCTCGCCTGTGGAACTCTTTACCTCATCACATAAAGGAGTCATCTACAATTGAACTGTTCAAAACAAGATTAAAAACTCATTTCTATTCACTTGCATTCCGTGACCTTCAGTAATAATGATGGTATCCTCATTGTGATTATATATGTTTTATTTCTATTTATGGTATTCATGTTAATTGTATGTTTTTCTTTAATTCTATTATTGTAAAGCACTTTGGCCACAGCATTCCTATGTTGTTTTAAATGTGCTATATAAATAAATTGACATTGACATAGACATTGGTAAGCTTCAGAAGAGCAGAAAGGCATATTAGGTTCGCCATGCCAAAAAGTAGCCATTCATCTACCTTGTGTATCAGTGTATTCACTACTGGGCTGTAGGGAGGTGGCAGCACTGGGCACAAGGCAAACACACAAGCCTAGAGGGCACACCAATTCATTGCAAGGCACAGTCCCATACAGTCTATCAGCACTATTTGGTTTTGCCAATCAGCTTACCAATCAGACATATGAGGGCCGACAAAATAGCAGCGATTAAAATGCGGTGTCAAAATCGCGCAGACAAAATCGTGCCGACAAATTCGCGAAAGTTTCATTAAATATGAATTACTAGTTTAAAGCATATAGAATAATGTTTATTTTAGAAGTCAATATTATGAGACGCGGCATGCCAGTAGCATGGTATGCAGATAGTCCTTAAGATCACGCCCTGCATATGTAGGAAGAATTGCAGCAAGACGTCTTGATAATTTAGTGTATTTAGACTTGCTGGCTGCCTGAGTGCTGGTAATTCTGCTTTGTATACGACGCGTTATGCCAACCCTTGACTGAGTTATTTGTTCGCGGCATGCCATCAGCAGTTATAACAGTTATAACCTAGCACATAATGTGTACATAATGCGCACATACGCGTCCCACTCTCGGCCTCTCTCGCGATTTTGTCGTGGCGATTGTGTTGGAAAACAGTCGAAAACCAGTTAGCGGGTTTGTCGGCACTCATTTGTTCGTCGCGGTTTTGTCGGGGCTCATATGTTTATCGCGCTTTTGTTGGTGAACCAGTGTAAGTGCAGGTTTATCTTGGGAAACTTACACGACACGGGAACAAGGTACCCCAGCCACTAATTCAACCAGGAGTAGCTCACTCTACCACCCACCACATCCCTAAAGGAATGTGAAAAAATGAATATATTTTTAAATTCAAGTGCATAAGTTGTAGTTTACAATATAAAATATAATTTCTTTATCTTTATTTACCTGTTTTTCCAACTTCTTTTTGACAGTTTTATATTCAGTCTGGCACACAGATAAAGCTTTTCTCACAGTCTCCAGCTGTTCACGCAGCAGAATAAGTTCTTGCTCTGCAATAACCGTTGCTGCCAAGTTATTCTTTTTTTCGTTTACTGCCTCCTTTAAATGAAAACAGAGGTCAAAGCAACAGACAGTTAACATTTTAATTATTAAACTCCATTTATTTACATATTTACCTGACACCTTTATCCAAGGAGACATACAACATTTATGACACAATTGGTTACATTTCTTTTTCTTAGTGGCAGACATGCTAGTTCAAGTGACTTGCTCATGGTCACACAGTTTCAGTAGCAGGATTTGAACGCACAACCTAAGGGCTTGAAATCCAGAGCCTTAACTATTACACCACACTGCCTGCCACTACATTCACACCTCTTGTTTTCCCAAGTCAGCGAAAATTTTACAGTAGAACTGCAGCACATAGTCTACCATTGGTGTAGGCCAAGTGTGACTGCTCTGTTCAGAGGTCTGTTAGGCATTCCTTTGGTGTTCTTATATTGAAATCACCAAGACACATGGAAAAGATAACATAAGATGAGCTGTTGTGTCATCTGCAGAGACCACTTGACAATAAGAACAACATTATTACAAGAAGGTTTATTGCTGTTGTTCCCTCCATTCAGTTAAATCATTTTACGCTAGCTGGTGGTCGCTGTGATGCCGGAACCCCCCTTCCCAGTCATCTTGGGACGAGACTGGTCGGACAGTAAAAGAGGTGGGACTGTCGCCACTCCTATTCCCAAGCTAGGTCTGAGGGTCAGGGTCCCCTCCCCGCTGTTCCCACGCCATGCACATCGGCAATTGTTGATGACGTAGGGGGGTCGGGGGAGCCCTCCTCGGTGCCGGACCTCGACCCGGAAGTCATCCCGGCTGCGGCTCCGGAGCTGGCGGGTGCTCCCGCGGCCCCACTTGCGGGTGTACTCGCCGGCTTGGACACACAGTACTGGTCCTTTAAGTGTGAACAGTGGAACGATGATTCCTTGAAGTTTTCCAGGAATGCTATCGTCTCCAGTGACGACATATCGTCCATGGCTTCCACACCACATGGGCCCTACTTTGTGCTTGAAAATGATCTACTTTATCGGGTTGCTGAGCACGAAGGCGAGGTGCAGAAGTTGTTGCTAGTGCCGCGAACTTACCGGCAGGAGGTTTGTGAGCTAGCTCACCCTCATCTCCTAGGTGCCCATCTGGGAACCGAGAAAACGTTAGAGAGGATAAAGCTCCACTTTTATTAGCCCGGAATCAACGAGGAGGTCCGCCGCTTCTGTCAGTCCTGCCCGGTTTGTCAGCTACGTCAGATTCCCCGAAGGAACCGTGCTCCTCTGATCCCGATTCCCCTGATAGATATCCCTTTTGAGAGGATCGGTGTCGATCTGGTTGGCCCCCTAGAGCCTTCCGTGCGTGGTCACAAATATATTTTGGTGATGGTTGACTACGCAACCCGATACCCCGAAGCAGTTCCCCTGCGAACTGCTAATACTAAAAACATCGCACGGGAATTAGTAGCCCTATTTTCCCGAGTGGGCATACCCAAAGAAGTCCTCACAGACCAGGGTACGCCCTTACCTCGGATACGTTCAGGGAAGTTGCCAAACTACTCCAGATTAAGCATCTCAAGGCATCCATCTATCATCCCAGACGGATGGACTAGTTGAATGCTTCAACCAAACACTGAAGCAGATGCTCCGCAAGGTGGTCAGCGTGGACGGTAGGAACTGGGACCAGCTTTTATCCCTTGTGGTTTTCGCTTATAGGTAAGTTCCACAAGCCTCCACAGGGTTCTCCCCTTTTGAGTTGTTATATGGACGACAACCCCGGGTCTTATTGGATGTGCTCAAAGAAGGATGGGAAGGGGAGGCACTTCCCTCCACCAACCTCCTAGAATATATTGTGCACTTACGCAATAGATTGACTAAAATCCGACCCCGACTTAAGGATCATATGTCCAAGGCTCAAGCAGTGCAGGTCTGGAAATACAACAGAAACACCTCTCTGCGCGAGTTTTTGGACCTGCAGCCATTCAAGTTCACCGTCATTTATCGCCGGGGCACCCTGCAGGCCAACGCTGATGCTCTCTCTCGCGTGCACGACCTCTCGGTTCAGGTAGCCCGACCCGATGGGTCTGGGCTAACGGTGGAGGGGTCCTGTCACGCACGAGTGTTTGGGGAACAGCGGATCGACCCGGTTTGCTTCAAAACACGTCCCGCGAGGGGTCGACGGCGGTGTACTAACCTGTCTTTCCTTCCTTCCTTAGAAAGACCAAAACGCCACAGCTGTAAACAACGCCCGGACGGCAATAGGAAGCACACATTTCCGGGTCTATTCTATCTCTCTGTTGACCCTTGATGACGTCACACTCCCAGAATCCATCACAACTATCCCAGCATTCCTCACATCAATGTCCGGTCCGCCTCTATAAAATGTCCGTCTTTTCTCCCTTCAGTGTCTTTGAGTTTTTGTATGAAATGATTGACAAACTTTTTGTTGCAGTATACGGGGCTAAAAACCCCAAAACTTGATCGATTCTTTTGTCTTTATGTACAGTATATACATACATATACAGGGAGGTGAAGGACGAAGCTTGCTGGAGGACGAATGGAGGTGGAAAAGAGTTTATTTGATTGTGCTTGCTGCACTGTACTTTGGTGGTGGTGGTGGTGGGTGGGAAAGGAAGGGAGAGTTTCCCACACCTCAATCAAAGCCTTGGTTGTGCTGGACTTGTGCCTGGTGTCTGTCTTTGTGAGGTTTGGGGAGCTGGTGTGCTCCCTGGTGGCCATAATATAGATATATCTGACTTTTATGTAATATATGAATCAAGTAAATTAATCTCTCAAAGTCAATATAAAAGCAAACACTGATATCCCTTGCAACATACAAATAAGTTGCCACATAAAATGGGACTGAATAAATTAAATGTAAAAAGCTGCCTCTAATGAGAGAATTTATAGTTCAATTTGTAACATAAACCTATGTTTTGATTTAATTATAGTAATATTAGAAATTTTAAAGATGCCAGATGCCCACTTTTAGTTGTAACATAAATCCCCACTTAATCCCATTAAGGGTCGTTGCTTGGTTTATACAGAAGCTTTGGGTGTAAGGTAGGCACCAAACTTAGATGGGGAGCCAGTTTACAATTCTTTATTAATCTGACCTGTATATCTTTAGGCTGTGGAAGCACAGTGAAGTACACAAGGAGAATGTGTAAACCTTACATAGATTGTGTCTGGAAATGGGATTTTAACTCTGGATCTGTAAGACAGCAGAGACCCTGCATCCTATGCACCCTGACTGAATCATGTTTTAATCATCTAAATTCAACTTTAAGAAATACAGACTCTACTGCAAGTATGTTTCACGAGTGTATAAAATACTTATTTAGACCTCGTCTGACAAGCAAGCATACCTCCTGTAGCAGATGAAGTTTTTGGGAAAGCTGACCCAGTTTCACTGTTTGCCTCCAGCAGTGCAAAGATTTCATCTTACAGAGAAGAGATTCCAGCCTGAAGTTCTCCTTTCGCAGAGCCTGCAGCTCCTCTTGCTGATCAAAACATCGACATGTGTAAAAATTCAATAAAATGAAAGCATCATTAATTGTATTCAATGTTTTAATTCAGTGTAGAGACTTCAAAGTAAGTCTGCTTTGACTTTATAAATATTAGTAGAGAACTGCACTGAATGTGAAACCTTTAACTGGAATTGAGAAACTGAGCCTGTTTTATGTGGCTGCTCTGCACATTACTAAGAGGAATTTCACTTTGGTGATTTGTTCACAGTGCTATACTCAGATTAAATCCTGATATTTGGGTTATATCCTTTCGGTTTATGTGTGCAGATATTATGTTTTAAAATATAAAGGATAAATAAAATGCAACTCCAGGAAAAGTAGGCTATTATCTGGAAATAATGACTTTGTATACATGTTCACTGGATGCTGCAGTGAAGTGGGCCTAAAGCAGGACAATACTTTAAAGTCAGAAAAAAAAAACATTTAAACATTTTTTTACTGTTTATCTTCTATTATGTTTGTAATTAATATGAACCAGAATATGAACTGAAAGGGCAGAACTTTAATCTGCTTATATTGCTAAAAGGTTTAATGTGAATAGATACCACGGAGAAACACATGTGCTGAAATATAATAAAACATAATGTACAAGATGTGACATGAAGCCAGAGACTTTAGGCTGAAGTAGCAGACAATACACTAACTACAGCCAGCTATTTACTGCCCACTCACCTTTTTTTCTATCAGCATTCTAAATGTACCATTTTATGAGATTGAAAAGGACAAACTACAAAAACCTAGGCCAGAGTAATGCATACAATGCTCGTGGTATGGCGGGCATATAACCTTCCCAACACCTTTTGGTAGTTCTGGGTTTTCGGGGATCAACTCTGCAGTGTCCCCAAAAGGTAAAAACAACTGAAAAAGGCAAACTGTAAATCTTGAAGACAGAACTTCCATTTTCAACACATTTTGGGCACTTCTTAGTGTTGATTATGTATAAAGGGTTAACAACAAAGAAATTCATTCTATAAAAACATCACAAAGAAAATAAACATTTCGATATGATTCAATTTTAAATTACAGTGTTACTAGAACATTTGTGGAAAAACAATTATTGGCAGCATATCATATTGCTGCCCACACCAAGTACGATTTAACAAGTGCTTTATTAGTCCAGGAAAAAAATAAAAGCAGTAAGAATTACAGCAGATTCTGTAATGAAAAGCTGCTGAAGCATATTAAAGAAAATACATTTCATATACATCTGCTGTTTCTCGCATTACAGAATTCTGATATTTTGCTTTAGAAATCAAATCGAGTCATATTTGACTTGTCACATAAAAATGATACATACAGTCCAATGTGAAGTGAAATAGTTAGTTGCTCAACTCCAATAACTGTGCTTTTAAGAAGAATATAAAAAGACAATAACAATAATGAATGACTTTAAACATATAAAAGATCATTACAAGAATGTTAAATATGCGATAAATAAAAAGAATTAAACAAATAAACCTAAATAACCTATTGTATATGAGTTAACAATAGAACATCATGTAGTTCTAGACACTAAAGTGCTCTTTTTTTTAATTATAATTTGTGCATAAAATAAATCGACACATAATTGAGCCTTTTCTTTGCCAAACTTGATACATTGGCGTATCTTAGGAGTCTAAAGTCATAGCAATCTTTTCTAGTCTTTTTCACATTTGAACTGAAGTCTACATATCCTTCCTAATTAAATGAAGTACAAGATAAATATACTGTAAATGCAGAATTTGTCTTTAGCGCCAGCTATAACTGCAGAATATTTGTTCCAAGAAACCCAAAACAAGCTTACCTTTTCCAAATTTCCACTCAAGGCTAAATTATCTCTGGTGGAGCCAAATTTTCTCTTCAGTGTAATCATGTTTTCGATGCTTTCTCTTCTAACTTCACTGATTAGCTGACACACATCACTATTCATTTTTACATGATATTCATCTAATTTTGCCTGAGTTGAAAAATAAAAATCATTGTTTTTATTTCAAGAATATAATACATAGATTGGCAGAATTTGTAACACTATGAAATTTTATGGGTACTTTTGTAAATGATTAAGGGATCAATACAATATCTTCATAATTGCTAAATAATAGTATAAGTTATGATAGAAGTCTGTGTAAAATAAATTAAAGTTAGGTTGAAAATCGAATATTGTACACATTTTTCAGCATCACTTTATAAGAATCATGTTTCAACAGTTGTGGGACTCTGACAAAACTTGGATCACAAGCACGAACATGGCTGACATGTCTATCCGAGATAAAGACACACTCTCAATGATCAAGGAACGGAACTAACCAAAACTAAGAGGTGAGTGTTACTTCTCTTTGGAACAGAATAATGCGTCGACATCAGTACTTCTGAGCTCTTCTAGAAATCAGCTTTCTAAAGGCATGCTGTATATTGTCAACTCCTTGCATTACGGTCTCAGGAGATGTATAACAAATACTGGATATGTTGAAGATCCTTGGGGCCTACCTACTGCCCAGCCATAACTGTTGCTTAGCAGAAAAGGAACACTGAGAGAGGTGTAGAATGAAATCCTTAAAGAAAGTATCCATTTAGCTAATGTGTCCTCCTTACTGCCTTTTTTTTGCAAATATTGCATAAACATTTAGGTGTTTTTATTTACTGAGATATAGACACTTGGAAAAAGTAGTATGGAAGACTGTAGGACTTGCTAGTACTTTAAAACCTGACTCGACTGAGGTGATTAGCATTGACAAGCTTGTTGGGCTGAATGACCTGTTCTCATTAAAACTGTTTTCATGTGATAATACAGTTATGAAAAACAGTCCCCAAGCCATATGTATGTAATTTCTTGCTTCATCATTATGTGTACAAAATTAGAGGAAATAAGTCACTCCCTTCATCATGATGCAACTTCCATTTTGGCCAGTGTATTTTACTGTAATAAGTTGGTTACAATCATCCATAAATTGCAACATGTTACTATGGGGCAAGTAATACACATTTACATCTATACCTTCAACTTTAGAAACAAGAGATGAGTACACTAACAGAGATACTAAATTTTCTGGCTTACACAATGCTCTTTTTGTCAGTTTACCAAAAATAATGTACTATTTATATATACTGTAGTTCAGTTTTAAAATGAGCAAAAAAAAATCTTCAGAAAGTTAATAATAAGAACAGTACAGTTGGTCCTTGAATTACTCGTTTATGGTTTTGCAAAAGAGGGCTAACACTCAAGGCTTTAAAAAGCATTGCCCAGTTAGCAATCACAGATAGCTTTCAGATATTCTGTATAATAAGTCAAAAAAGACAGGGAGAACACACGCAGTATAGCCTGAAAGAAACAACAGTTTGCCTTCACAAGCTTTTATAGGCTGATATTAAAAATACCCGAATACACATTAGCCCATGAAGAAAGTGAGTGTAGACATGAGCCAAATATTATTGCTTATCACTCCACAGAGTTTGACTACAGCGACATTCTGCCAGATTCAGAGTCATCTGTAAAACCCTGCTAACTGACAACTTAGGATAGCTGCTGTTCTTTATTCTGATGTTAATTTTATTGCTATCTCAGTGCTCTGCTACCAAACTGTTTCTGAATACTCCAATAGTTTTTAGGCAGCTGTGCAGAACAGTAGAGTTCAGTGACAACAGGCCATTAGGCTCAACATAACTTACCGTTTCTTATTCATTGAAAGGTTCTAAAATATTGAGTTGCGTTTTAATTATCCCCAAAGTGCCAATTTAAACTACACTAACTTGATAAGAATGTCCATGTATCCACAGTCCTCTATTTGAAGAAATAATTTCCTAACATTGGTGTAAAATATACCCATGTTTCAATTTGAGCTCCATGTTCTTATTGCAGGTCAGGTGAGGTCAGGTTGGGGAACAGGCACTTGAACAGCACATTGCTGCACTCACCACATGACGAAAACAACTTGAGCAGACATGTGGTCCACTCCCACTCTCTGGAAATGACCATGTATCTGCTGTAGCCAGGTGTTACGTGGGCATCCCCAACAATGAGGATCCTGTGAGCCAGATCATCCTCTGGGAATTGTGCCACATGACCATAGTGCCATAACTGACACTCCCTCTCAATGCAGGTAATTTGCCTCATTTGGGACTCCATGAGCAACTACTCATTCAACACAAAGTCAAACCAGCGGTACCCAAGGATTCTTATTGCGAAACTCAGTTTTAAATAAGGACATTCACCTAACTCACTCTCTTACCTTTTAATCCCATTTTACTTAAGATACAAAAATTCAACTCATAGATTCCACTCCACAGTAATGTAACCCTTAGTAACTCTTACCTGGACATTCTTTGTATTTTGTTACATGTAAATCTAACCTGTGCAGCATTCCAAATGTGGCCTCACAAGTGTGCCGTACAGTTGTAATTCCATTTGACTTCCATTCCATATCGCATGCTATAGTATGTGACCGAACACTCTTTTTCCTTAATGCCTGTGATAAGCACCTAAATAAAATTGTGCTAACAGCCGAGGGACTCCCAAATCTTTCTTATAAGGGAAACTTTTTAGCTCAATATTCTGTTGGTTCTTACTGTTTCTCTGTACACTGGTTCCACTAGTTCAGGGGTGGGCAAAGTCAATCCTGGAGAGCCACAGTGGCTGCAGGTTTTCGTTCCAACCCATTTGCTTAATTAGAAAGCAATTTTTGCCAATAATTTAATTTCATGGCTTTTTAGTGCTTTAACTCTGCTAGGTCAGGTAATTCTCATATCCTAGATTTTTTTCCCTTTCTAAGGATATCATCCAAATGATCTGAAGTCTAAAATGGAGGAGTTATTCTCAGTCCTTCACTTTTTTCCCTTCACTTTCCTTCCAAGTATTTAATTAAACCCAATAGTGCATGATAAATACACACAGGTGTAAATGGTAACAAGCTAAATGGAGAAAAGCTGGTTTCTTTTGTCATTTGCATATTATTGCTAATAAGAAGCAATTAAAAACAAGAATGCAGCTGTTTAAGACTAAAATAAGCAATAAGGGCTCAAAATCTTATTGAGCAAGACAACTAAAGTGAACCAGAAATGTTACTTGAGCAATAAGTGCTTCTTATTAAACAAATGGGTTGGAACAAAAATCTGCAGCCACTGTGGCCCTCCAGGAGCGACTTTGCCCACCCCTGCACTAGTTCATTGTTTTATACTCTGACTTAATTTCAGGGCAGAGTTTTAACATTTTCCTATAATCCATTTTATATAATAATAATAACAATAATAATAATAATAAAAACTTTAACCATCAGTATCAGAAAATGTAAAGTATAAATAAATAATATTTCAGTCTTTTTATTGTCATGTGGGCAACAAATGATCCTTTGAAAACATTTAAACAAAAGCTATAATGTGAAAATGGTGATTTGTTTTAATCTCAATATATAAAATTAAAATTCTTCTTCATCTTCACCTTTCCCCACTTCTGTGTGGGTTCGATGTGCTTGATCAACCTTCTTCAAACAACTTGGCTCTGCGCCTCTTTGCTAGTTAAGCCCTTTTCTTTCAGGACCATCCACCTCTGCCTTGGCCTCGCTTGTTTTCTTTTCCCCTGTACTTCCATTCCCATCACTCATCACATGTCCATACCTTTTTAACCTACTTTCTTGTAGTTCATTTTGTAAATAAAATCTGAAAAAAATCCATATTCTTGTAGAAGTTGCACTTTTGCTCTATTGAAGGATCATTTGTGTAGACCGTCTTACAAATGATGATTATTCTACCAAGTTGGGGAACCTGAAATGCCAGCAGTGCCCCTTTTAATTTCTGAGCAATTTTTTTTGTCAGATTCTTGTGTGAATTGTCAACCAAACTATGATGATACTCTTTGCCAGTAATAATTTCTAAAATAAAGACTGACTGAGTAACCACCTCAACTCTATCCCAACTTAAAAAAAACTTACTTTTAAATTAAAACAGGCTAAAAACAGATTCTGAACCAATTCTTCATATTCCAGATGAATTTCTTTCTTGATCTTATCTCTTAAGGTCTGGTTTTCCTCTTCAAGACCTGAAAGTTTAGCTCTTAGTGCAGTAATTTCCACAATCATCTGATAACTGAAGTCAGCTGTCTGTTGAAAGAAATAATTCAAATGAAATATGTCTTAAATTCAGTTATTTTTTTCAATCCCATTACAGCTAAGTGATACAGTGATAAGCTAATTATGGATCCATTTAAAGGTATTTACATTTTCAATACTGGGAAAAACTTTTGAGCAAAATAATTGCATCGTATACTGTATTTGAGGTTTTATCATCTTTAATTAAAAATGTGCAGAAAGCTTGACATACATGTACATTTGCATTGCACTGCTTAGAAATTGCTGGAAATATTGACATATACCTCCCCCAAACAGTAAGAACTACATAGCAACCACCTTAAAAACAAACCATACGAGCATTTTCCACTGCATGGGCTTTCATTGCACATTACTGTAGGAATCTAACTAGTCATTACTTAGCAATCTCATTCTGCCTCAGATCTAAATTGTCTTCTTATAAGGAGATACAGCCTGGACTACAGAGGCTGTGTGGAAAGCCGCATTAGCAGACGTGTCAGACACTTGGATGCAGTTGAGTGAATCAACCAGTACGAGAGTTTATTTGTGCTGTGAGTTTACATTCTGTGGCCCAAGATTCACCCAAGTATAATTACATCAACTCTTCTTAAATACTGAGCTTGCTTTTTTACATGTTGTGTTTTATATGAGTGTATTCAATGAAATTGCAAAATTACTTTTCTTGTCATTTCCAAGAAATGAAATACCTCTCATTTTAGGATCTGTTTAAAATAAAGCATTACAAGAATTCAGTTTAAATCAAACTCAGCTCCAGATCTCTAGATTTGAATCTCAGCTGGTTCCCTCTCTAAGTGGAGTTTGCATGTTCTCTGCACAGAGGATGTTTCTGCAGGTCTTCTAGGTTTGGTTAGTTAGTTAGTTACTCTAAATTGGCACAGTTTGTGTGAATGTGTGCACAAGTGCGTCTGCAATGATCTGGTGCTCCTTCCAGGACTGGTTCATTTGGTCTCCCAAGAGCCTTAACTGGATTAAGAGGAATTGAGAGTAGCTTTGAAAGATAGGTCGAAAATTGATGGACTTAATAATAAGTACTGTGCATTTGCATGAATCTAAGTAATCTGAAGAGGATCTGACATAGAAGTTTGTAATGCAATGTTTTAGATCATTCATGGCTTTAGAACATATTCTAGACTAAATATTCAAAGGAAAAAAGTGAAGGATTAAACAAAGAGTAGAAAAAACATGGTTAATATAATTTGTAACAGATAGTGAGTGGGGTTTTATGGTGTTCACAAATAATGCATGCAATCAAAATAATAATAAAAAAGAAACAAATTTTACCAAATTTGTTAAATGAATTATACTTTCTATGAAAATAATTTTACCAAGTGTTTCTAAACAATGCAATAACAGCTGTTTGAATTTGTATATTATGTTGAAGGGTGAAGAAATGAGAAGTGAACAAAATGGACAAAAGAGTGTTGGATGACGTGAGAAGAATGGATGGAAAGTGAAGGAAGGTAATTTGGGAGCCAATCTACCAAATAAAGGCTATTACAGTGGTTATGGGGAGCTTGTTCTTTTCTGAATGTCAACAGCCTAGAAGATGTTATCGTGTCTCAGCTGCTGGGGTTCAAATTCTTGTTTTATGTCATTTTTGAGTTGTTTATTGATGTTAATGTTACTTTTGTTAATTACCTGCTGTATTATCTAATATGTGTTATGTTCCATAGGCTTTATGGGTGGTTGAGAGGCAGGGTCACTTACCAATCACCACCAGATCTCTGTTAGGCTTCTTCTGAAAGTTCATCTATAATGCTAAAAGGAATCCTGCAAATACAGCCCAGTTGACATGTATGTTTTGAAATGTTGCACCTCAAGCACATCATTTTCAAAGAAAGTCTTGTAAAGTGGCTCCCCTCTCATGTTTCGCAGGTTTTCCATACGGATTCTGCAGTGATGATCAGTCAGTCAAAGCATTCTACTTGCCATCCTGAGCTGATGACTTCGGTACTGTAAACAGTTTGAAGTCATCATGTCAGCAGTTAGTAAGCAGCTAATATTCATGATTGTTTATTAGGTTGCAGTCTGTCTGATGAATTAATTTTTATTCATTTTGTAAATGAGGGAAAGATATTGGGACACAATTACATCAGATGTGACTTACTTGCAAAATTAATTTGAACAGTCCAATATAAAATTAGCAAAAAATCTGAACTGATTCACTTTTAACTGCAGTCTGAATGTAGCTTTTAGCAAAATGCAGCATCAAATGCAGCTGCTATGGATGTTTCAACTCATTTTTACCATCACAACTACTGTATTTTCTATTATTGCTCTGGGATTGGGGGAACATTTCTACCCTAATTTTAGGTAAGCCTGGAAGGTATATCAGTCCATCAAAGGATAAACACATACACTTTCCTACACTCATTCAAACAGGACAATGTAAACTTCATTCTAGCCATCCAAACACCTTCTCCTTGGACAGCTGGAAGTGAAAAAAAGAATCTCAGTAGAAAGCACCTGAGGCATCGAACCTGATGAGGTGGCAATGCTATCTCCTTCACTGTCACGCCATCTTAAACATATAATTGTCTTAAAGAATTTCACACTTCCAATTATAATTTTATCAGGTATAAAATGAAAACTGTATTAATGCTAAAAAACCTTAACATGTATACCTCAAAAATTGCATTTAACATTTAATTTGATCCTTTTCAGTCTTATACTACCAAGTAGGAACTTGTTGCAGTACCGTCACTTTATATCTGCAATAGGGTAATAATAATAATAATAATAGTAATAATAATAAAATAATATTTATATAGCTCCTTTCCAATGCTCAAATTGCTTATGATAAAGTCTACAGAAAAGTTTGATTACAATCTATTTTGAATGTTACTGATTAATTTAGGCAAACCACATTTAAAGTAAATCATAATAATTTAAAGAAAAATATATCATTATGTGATGTTTGGTGAAACTACTAATAATATTAATAATAATGTTTTATTTATATGGCACCTTTTCCATGCTCAAGGCACTTCAGAGTCTCAGAAAACAGCAAGGTATGTGAAACATTGATTATAAATATTTTCTACATAGAACACTAAAACAGATGAATACAGGATATAACAAAGCATTAAACAGAATAAAAGACAACAAACCAGAATACAATACTAAATTCAATACAAGAAGAAAAGCCTGAACAAATAATATCATTTGTGATATAGCACACACACACACACACACATTACCCTAAGCATCTGGACAGAGAGGTAAACTGAAAGAAGGGACAGAGAGTTAGGTTAAGTTAAAAGCCTTCCTGAACAGATGAGTTTTAAGTTGTATTTTAAAAGAATGAATTGAGTCATCTGATCTCATTAATTTCAGGAGGTCATTCCAAAGTCTGGGCACTATACAGCTGAAAGCCCTGTCAACCAGAGAGTGCAGGTTAGTGAGGGGCACAACAAGATTGCCAGAATCAGAGGACCTTAGTGGGCAAACAGGAACACAGCGATGGTGAAGGTCACTGATGTAGTCTGGTGCAAGGCCATTTAAAGCTTTGTAGGTTATTCTCAACCTCCACAGAGGGAACAAGCCGGATTTGCTAAATTATTCACCTACTCAGGGGGGCCAAGCTGGTTTTGCAAAAGTACACGTGGGATGTGAAGTACATTATGAGGTTTATTACAAGTGGACATAAAGGAGTTTGCTGTCAATATATTGTTTTCATGAGTATTACAGAATTCTGGAAACACTTCTTCAGAGGATAACACTTACCTCATTTTCTGGTCCTTCTTTTAGTAACTGATATTTTCCTATGACCTTTAGGTCCTACAAAAGAACATTTGTTTCAGAATTATTAACATTTTGATTATTTTCATATCAGGTATTATAATAAAAAATATATATGGAGAGCATCAAATCTGACAAAAATATACCATGTATGACTACTTCTTTCAGGATAAAGAAATCTGTTCATATTTCTATTCATTTCACAACTTGAAAAAATATAAAGAAACTATCATTTCAATACATGCTACATTTTGAATGTAGACATTAATTGTGATGAGAAAATGTGCTTTAACTGCAAAAAGTAACAGCTAAATAAAGAAGAACTAAATAGGAAATTGTATTAATACTCATAGTATGAACTTAGCCCCATTATTTGTCAGTTGTCTATTAAACTCAACACTTAAATAAATTGTTCAAAGGCTATAAGATTCCTATTCCCATTACAAAGCAGTAGCACAAAAAACATGATTAAAAAAATTGAATCACAATCTGATTTTCTCCATTATTGCACATAAAGGTGTGCTTTTTGTGGAAAGGATATTTGAAAGAACAGTATTTTTTATTTTTATTTAACACTGGCAACACTCTCAACACTAGATGAGACAGGCAGTTTTCCAGTAGTTATCATGGTAATGAAGCCTAGTTGAGAGAATTCTCCCACTGTTTAGTTGAGCCATGTAAAGTGTTATAAGTTCACTACACAGGAATAAATTGTTTTTAATTTTTTTTTTTTCTAGTGAATTTGATTGCTCACAGCATGGTGAAATAGTGTTTAGTGTTACTGCCTCAAAGTGTAAAATGTCTGCGCATCCTCACTGTGCCTACGTGGGACTTTATTTGTGAAGTTCATAAAAACTTATTGACTGACATCAGTGAAGAAGGTTTTTAATAATTCTGCTGGTCAGGTTCTGTCCCACTAACTACAGTCACAGCCATACTGTCCAAATATAGAACGTCTTTTTCAGTAGTAATTTTACCAGGAATGGCTAACTTTTCAAAACATCTCTATGTAAAGGTATAACATTTTTCAATAATTCACAGGGAACATCTGCAAATCCATGAGCACCTTTTGCCAAAGTTAAAGACACAGAAAGAACCCGACTATAACTCAAGAAAAGATAACACATCATACCAACAGTGTCGCAGTGCTATTGTTTTCTTGGCTTGAAGATGTTGTGCTGTATCATTGAAGGAATCAAGAATTCCACCCTTTATCAAATCTAAATTAATTACTGTAGTATAGAAAATAAAAAGATATTTCCTCAGATTGATTGATTGATTAAAACAAAAGGAGTTAAGCTGGCATGTTGCCAGGAGCAAAGCACACTTACTTTAGAATAAGGGTAATTAATTATTGCCTGATTCTAAAGAAACTCTGCAAAGAAAATTCTGTTTTTCATAATTTTAGATTTTCTTATCGTATTATTTGGAGTGTATTAGGATTCTTGCACTTGAGCAGGTCTAGTCAATGACATAACGACGTAGTGCGGGAAATCAAGGTGTTTATTTCTAAATAGTCTAATCCCATCTGCTCTCACAGCAGTGTTTGGAATGACGAGACTTGAGATGATTATAAATTTGATGCAGTCCAATATGCAGTGTAAAAAATATTTTCCTCAAAAAGGTTTTGAATTGCATTTCCAAAATAAATAAACTGTCTCTTTCTCAGCATTACCTAAGATTGTCTACTAGTGAACACTGTGACATAAATTGACAATATCCACATTTACTACCAATATTAGTCCTCATTAAATATTTATAGAGTGTGAACATTAATAGAACAAATTCTTTCTCAATAAAGTTCCTAACTTATAAAGAGAAAAATGTACCGACAGAATTCTGTATTTGAAATAGAGTCACTCAGATTTTATTTCCACAACCTACTGTACCAAGCAGGTTCATAATCAGTACTTTCTAGTTCCTTCTCTTTTCTCAAATAATTAATTTTTGCAACTAAGTTGTAAAGCTTCTGCAGTGTTGCCCTTTTAATACATGATCTTTAATACATGAGGCAATGTTCTGAAAAACACTTTGGGGCGGCTATTCATTGAAACTTGTGATGGACGGCCGGCATTTCAGTCTGGCCAGGACGTCCCTCAACAGAAAGGAGGAGGAAGAGCAGCCTTTTTAGGGCATTGCATCCCCCAGGATGCTAGATGGCAGCTCCCCTCGACAGAAATGGTTTACCCGGATTTCCTCAGGGCAGCATGGGACATGGAGTCCATTTCTTCAGCCTTGTTGGGTGCCATGGGTGCCACCAGGAGGAGCTTACAAGGAACCTGGGGACTCCTACTGTCTTTACAACCCGGAAGTACTTCGGAGGCACGAGGACAGAAGCCTGGAGTACTTCTGGGCTACCTAAGGAAGGAGGATGTGGCGTTTGACCCGGAGAAGGAACACTTCCGGGTCAAGGACTACTTAAAGGACTGGTTGAAACCCAGCAAGGAGAGCCGGAGTTGGGAGGATGTGTAACGGAGCTGCTGGGAGTGGAGTATTGTGTTTATTGTATTATTGATTGGAGAATTGTGGGGTGTGCGGTGCTTTGTGCACTTTATTTAAGAAAATTATTAAAGAAATTATTCTTGGTGCTTTAAAATGTGTGCCCAGGACGTCTGTCTGGTGGGTTTAACGGGGCAACAGCTCCTCTAGCATCCACAAACTTTATTGATTCTGTCTGCCAGAGACAGCTAAAAAGGTGACCACCTATTAATATCTTCTTTAATACTTTCCATCAAACTCAAGGATTCAGATTTAAGAGATCATTAAGTTTACCTGAATACCTGAACTGCTCTATGAAGGTCAATGGAAAGCACCCTAATATACTGTAGTATGGCGTGCTAGTGAGCTGACTGGAAAAAGCAAACATTTATTCAAATTAATTTTAAATCAAGATCTTGTAATGCAAAACTTATCTAGTAAGCTTAATAAAATCAGCAGATACCTTAAGTGAATGATTTGGTTCTGTATATCTATAACCAAAAGCGATATTTTTTATACCATTCCTCCGTTAAAATTCCCATTAATTCCATGTGTTGCCAGAAACAACAGCTGTACAAAAAGGAATCTACACAAGTGAAAAGTACTTATATCATGACATTAAGTCTTATTGTAAGAATTATTGACTTATCAAAAATGTATATTTACTATTATTTAGCTTATTTTAGGAAATCTTGTCAAGTAAAATTTGCTTACCCTGGTGAGATTTTTTTGCTAAATAAAAGCAAACCAACTGCAATTAAATTTTTTTTTTTTTTTTTTTGCATATGCATTTTTTGAAGTAAAAAGGCCAGGGGTTTACTAGCAGTTGTGAAGAGTATTGGCAACAGTGGAGAGCCTTGTCAGGTTTTACATTCTAATAGGAAACAACCTGAATTTATGTTGCTTACATGTAGAGAGGCTTCTGTCCTTAAGTGAAGTAATTTGATCCAAGCACAGAGGTTTAGATCAACCCTAAATATGAACAGAGATAAGAGATATACTAATTCTACTCTGGGGAAAGATTTTTCTGCATCCACATACAATAATAATATTTATTTAACAATTTTTGACAACAGCTTATTACCTTTAACGAATCTTGTTTAATTTTATGATTTTCTTATAGGGAGCTTTGGACAACACCTTGACAACATTATTCAGTAATGAGATTGGTCTATATGATGTACATTCCAAAGTATCTTTATTTCTCCTTTGAAAGATGGTAACTGCTGGCTGCTGTAATGTGTGGGGTTGAACGGCGCGTTCTTTAGATCTTTCATACATAGCTGGCTCATAACAGACATCTTTTTATAAAATTCCACTGGATAACCATCTGGACCTACAGCTTTCGTCTTTGCCAGAAGTTTATAGAATCTTTAGTTTTTGATGAGCCACAGTGTTTTGTTCAGTAGCTCTCCTAATTTATTGACAAATGAATTAAAATGGGCTCCTAGTTCATTGCAATCTGATTTGTATAGAGACTGTAGCAGTAGGGGGCTCTATCGCTCCCTTGAACCCTCAGGTACCACGCCAAACACCAGGTAAAAGTCCCACAATAATTATTTTTATTATAATAATGTGCACTAAGCACCCTCCACTCCACACTACTCGTAAATAAACCAATCACAAATACAATAACCAATCCTGCAACTCCCAGACGCGTTGCCACCCTTCCACCCAGCTCAGCTCTGGGAGCTCCCACAGTCCTTTTATACTACACGACCCGGAAGTGCTCCTTAACCTGCAGTCCATGTGACTTCCTAGCACTTCCGGGTCAAATCAAACTCTTCTTTCTTCTTCAGCCCAGAAGTACTTTATTCCTTCCGTTCTCGTGACCTGCAAGTACTTCCGGGCTGTAGGAACACCAAATGTCTCTGTGCCTCCCTGCAGCGTCCCCTGACTTTATATATTCCGACGCTGACTGTATATATTTAAGTTTTCACTTTATATATTCCAGCGCTTCCTTTATATATTCAGAAATATTCCAACGCCGTCTTTATATACTCAGGTTTTGACTTTATATATTTGGGAATGACTTTATATATTCAAGTTTTGACTTTATATATTTCAGCGCTGACTTTATATATTCAAGTTTTGACTTTATTTATTCCGACAGTGACTTTATATAATCAAGGTTTGACTTTATATATTCGGGAATGATTTTATATATAAAACTTTTGACTTTATATAGTTAAATTTAGTCATCATTGCATAACTTTTTCTTTACCATAGAAATTTAAAGGCTAAATTCAACTTCCATTACTAACAAAGATATTTCTGGTGACTAAATAGAACCTACTTATATCCAAATTCGAGCTATTGAGCTGTCGCCTGCCTGCCTGAATAAGTCACCCTCGCTTCGCTCTTACTGTTTTACCGTTCATTTAATCATGGCTAGTGGCGGAAAAATTATAAAATGGAAGGAGGATTACACTGAGTATGGCTTTAACAAAACAATTATTGATGGCGAATCGATTATTCATAAAACTTCAATTGGTGATCTGTTTTTCTGTGTTAACCTCATATTTTTTCATACTTCTTCTCAAACTAAGGGTGTGCGAGGGTAAAATGAATCGGGAAGCGCTGATCAATGTAATCGGTGTACCAGGAAATCATGCATTGACAGAAGTTTCCCTTTGCTTGTATTGCAAAGTGTGATTAAATGCGTGATTTTTTAACGCGTTATGGAGTATATGCATCGAAGCTTCTCAGCTGTGCTTGTGCTAAGAAAAGGAAACATTTTAAAAAGAACGTAACACAATTGTCAATGTAACCTTTTGTAAGTAGTGCCTGGAGGATTTAGAGTGTGGAGAAACTGTAGAGACAGCGCGTGTATTAACTTGTGGATTTTTCTGTGAGTATTTGGTGGCAGCGTCACAAAGTCGCTTCCATAACACTGCGTTTGCGTTAGCTGCGGAGCTCAGCTTAGAGCGAAATTAGGTGAATGAGAGGGGAGATGATGACATGACTCCCCCACCCGCCTTAACTGTCAATCCCCCACAAACACAGTCTCTCAGAATTTGCATAAGCACAGCCCTTCACGTGCAATTTTAACTTGGTTACAAAGTGATCAAAACTCTCGTTTATATCCTGCGTCCTCTCATTATACTTGTATCCCGCATTACCCATGGGCATGACAAACGCCAGCGGCAGCCTGTCTATGAACTTAATTTAAACTTTAGGTTTACATCTTGCTTTGTTTCCGAAGTAGCAGCACTCATGAATATGGTTGTATATGTCACTCGCTCGCTTCTTATTGTTTCGCTGCCTTCTCAATTATATAATGCATGTTTTATTCAGTGCTTTTTGGAGGTCTTCCTGGTTTTCTACACACTGTGTTGACAGTCAGTTCACGTGATTACGTGGGAGGTGTGATGATGTCACACGAAACTCCGCCCCCACGGCTTTCGAGCTCAACTCCATTACATTATATGGAGAAAAATAGGTTCCAGTTATGACCATTACGCGTAGAATTTCGAAATGAAACCTGCCCAACTTTTGTAAGGAAGCTGTAAGGAACGAGCCTGCCAAATTTCAGCCTTCTACCCACACGGGAACTTGGAGAATTAGTGATGAGTCAGTCAGTGAGGGCTTTGCCTTTTATTAGTATAGATATATGAAAATACTATTAACATACAAAAACAAATAAAATGAAGAAAGACCAAATAGTTGATCTCTACAGATACCTGCTCTTTTTGAAAAAGAAGATGATGTTCCTGCTGAAGAATATTCTCATAAAACATGGAATATGCTTCAAAATTATTTCGTTCTCGCGCCATAATGTCACAGGCCAATGATGTAAGACAAGCCTTTAAGTGTTCTTTTGTAAAAGTAACCTGAAAAATTAAATATATAAATACAATTTTTATTAAGTATGGAGAATAATGAATCAGAAAATAAAGTTAATGTTATTTGTCACATTTTGAAGGCCTATAGCAGGCACAGATACCCTTACACCTTTGTCTGGTATTGAACCCTCTCATATTTTAGCATTTGTTTTAATCTGTTCCACCAGTTTGCACTTTGTAATGGATTTGCTCATCTACACATACGGCTGAAGATGGGACCAAAATAAAATATACTATTGGGGCATAAAATCTTATTTTTTGATTTGTAAATTTTTAAGTGTAATTGTATTGGTAATAAATTAAGCAAAAAAAATCATTTCATACTACGCACATCAACAGGATATACAC